>NC_053026.1:263325162-263344167 GCF_003073215.2 Triticum urartu | reverse complement strand
AAAAGAGAACAACACCACTTCAAGGTACTGTAATGAACTCATTATTTATTTATATTGTGTTAAACCTACTGTATTCCAACTTCTATGGTTCATAAACTCTATTACTAGCCATAGATTCATCAAAATAAGCAAACAACACACGAAAAACAGAATCTGTCAAAAACAGAACAGTCTGTAGTAATCTGTAGGTTTCGAATACTTCTGGAACCCCAAAAATTCTAAAATAAATTTCTGGACGTGAGGAATTTATCTATTAATCATCAAAAAATTAACTAAATATCACTCAATAAAAATGGCAGCAAATCTCGTGAGCGCTAAAGTTTCTGTTTTTTACAGCAAGATCACAAAGACTTTCCCCAAGTCTTCCCAAAGGTTCTACTTGGCACAAACACTAATTAAAAGCATAAAACCACATCTAAACAGAGGCTAGATGAATTATTTATTACTAAACAGAATCAAAAAGCAAGAACAAAAATAAAATTGGGTTGCCTCCCAACAAGCGCTATCGTTTAACGCCCCTAGCTAGGCATAAAAGCAAGGATAGATCTAGGTATTGCCATCTTTGGTAGGCAATCCATAAGTGGCTCTCATAATAGATTCATAAGGTAATTTAATTTTCTTTCTAGGAAAGTGTTCCATGCCTTCCTTAACGGAAATTGGAATCTAATATTCCCTTCTTTCATATCAATAATTGCACCAATCGTTCTAAGGAAAGGTCTACCAAGAATAATAGGACATGAAGGATTGCAATCTATATCAAGAACAATGAAATCTACAGGCACATAATTCCTATTTGCAACAATAAGAACATCATTAATTCTTCCCATAGGTTTCTTAATGGTGGAATCCGCAAGATGCAAGTTTAAAGAACAATCATCAAATCACGGAAACCTAGCAAATCACACAAAGTTTTTGGAATCGTGGAAACACTAGCACCCAAATCACACAAAGCAAAGCATTCATGATCTTTAATTTTAATTTTAATAGTAGGTTCCCACTCATCATAAAGTTTTCTAGGGATAGAAACTTCCAATTCAAGTTTTTCTTCATAAGATTGCATCAAAGCATCAACGATATGTTTGGTAAAAGCTTTATTTTGACTATAAGCATGCGGAGAATTTAGCACGGATTGCAACAAGGAAATACAATCTATCAAAGAGAAATTATCATAATTAAATTCCTTGAAATCCAAAATAGTGGGTTTATTGCTATAAAGTTTTGACCTCTCCAATCCCACTTTTATCAATTTTTGCATCAAGATCTAAAAACTCTGAATCATTGGGATGCCTTCTAACTAAAGTTGACTCATCTCCAGTCCCATCATTATCAAGATTCATATTGCAAAACAAAGATTTAATAGGACACATCAATAACTTTTAGATCTTCATCATTATTATCATGGAAACTAGAAGAACACGCTTTCACAAAGCAATCTTTCTTAGCACGCATCCTAGCGGTTCTTTCTTTGCACTCATCAATGGAAATTCTCATGGCTTTGAGAGACTCATTGATATCATGCTTAGGTGGGATAGATCTAAGTTTCAAAGAATCAACATCAAGAGAAATCCTATCCACGTTCCTAGCCAACTCATCAATCTTAGACAATTTTCTTCAATCAAAGCATTGAAACTCTTTTGCGAACTAATAAATTCTTTAATATTAGATTCAAAATCAGAGGTACCTTATTATAATTTCCATAAGAATTGTTGTAGGAATTACCATAATTATTAGAGGAATTGCTAGGAAACGGCCTAGGATTAAAATTACCTCTATACGCGTTATTACCAAAATTGTTCCTACCAACAAAATTCACATCCATAGATTCATTATTATTCTCAATCAAAGTAGACAAAGGACATATCATTAGGATCAGAAGAAACACTCTTATTAGCAAACAATTTCATAAGTTCATCCATCTTTCCACTCAAAACATTAATTTCTTCTATTGCATGCACCTTTTTACTAGTAGATCTTTCAGTGTGCCATTGAGAATAATTAACCATAATATTATCTAGGAGTTTAGTAGCTTCTCCTAAAGTGATTTCCATAAAAGTGCCTCCCGCGGCTGAATCTAAAAGATTTCTAGAAGCAAAATTCAATCCAGCATAAAAATTTTGTATAATCATCCAAAGATTCAAACCATGAGTAGGGCAATTACGGATCATTAATTTCATCCTTCCCAAGATTGTGCAACATGCTCATGATCTAGTTGTTTAAAGTTCATAATATCATTCCTAAGAGAGATGATCTTAGCGGGAGGAAAATACTTAGAGATAAAAGCATCTTTGCACTTATTCCATGAATCAATACTATTTTTAGGCAAAGACGAAAACCAAGATTTAGCACGATCTCTAAGCGAAAACGGAAATAGCTTCAGTTTAACAATATCATTGTCCACATCTTTCTTCTTTTGCATATCACATAAATCAACAAAGTTATAGATGGGTAGCGGCATCTTCACTAGGAAGGCCGGCAAATTGATCTTTCATGACAAGATTCAGCAAAGCAGCATTAATTTCACAAGATTCAGCATCGGTAAGAGGAGCAATCGGAGTGCTAATAAAATCATTGTTGTTGGTATTGGCAAAGTCACACAATTTAGTATTATCTTGAGCCATCGTGACAAGCAAGCAATCCAACACACAAGCAAACAAGAAACAGCAAAAAGAGACGAACTAGAAAGAGAAGGGGAACGGAGAAAAGGGCGAATAAAATGGCAAGGGTGAAGTGGGGGAGAGGAAAACGAGAGGCAAATGGCAAATAATGTAATGCGAGGGATAAGAGTTTGTGATGGGTACTTGGTATGTCTTGACTTGTGCGTAGACTCCCCGGCAACGGCGCCAGAAATCCTTCTTGCTACCTCTTGAGCATTGCGTTGGTTTTCCCTTGAAGAGGAAAGGGTGATGCAGCAAAGTAGCGTAGTATTTCCCTCAGTTTTTGAGAACCAAGGTATCAATCCAGTAGGAGGCCACACGCAAGTCCCTCGTACCTACACAAACAAATAAGAACCTCGCAACCAACGCGATAAAGGGGTTGTCAATCCCTTCACGGTCACTTACGAGAGTGAGATCTGATAGATATGATAATGATAAGATAAATATTTTTGGTATTTTTATGATATAGATTGAAAGTAAAAATTGCAAAGTAAAATAGATTGGAAACTTATATGATGGAGAATAGACCCGGGGGCCATAGGTTTCACTAGTGGCTTCTCTCAAGATAGCATAAGTATTACGGTGGGTGAACGAATTACTGTCGAGCAATTGATAGAACGAGCATATTATGAGAATATCTAGGCATGATCATGATATAGGCATCACGTCCGTGACAAGTAGACCGACTCCTGCCTGCATCTACTACTATTACTCCACACATCGACCGCTATCCAGCATGCATCTAGAGTATTAAGTTCATAAGAACAGAGTAACGCATTAGGTAAGATGACATGATGTAGAGGGATAAACTCAAGCAATATGATATAAACCCCATCTTTTTATCCTCGATGGCAACAATACAATACGTGTCGTTTCCCTTTCTGTCACTGGGATCGAGCACCGCAAGATTGAACCCAAAGCTAAGCACTTCTCCCATTGCAAGAAAGATCAATCTAGTAGGCCAAACCAAACTGATAATTCGAAGAGACTTGCAAAGATAACCAATCATGCATAAAAGAATTCAGAGAAGATTCAAATATTGTTCATAGATAAGACTTGATCATAAACCCACAATTCATCGGATCTCGACAAACACACCGCAAAAAAGATTACATCGAATAGATCTCCAAGAAGATCGAGGAGAACATTGTATTGAGATCCAAAGAGAGAGAAGAAGCCATCTAGCTACTAGCTATGGACCCGAAGGTCTGAAGTAAACTACTCACACATCATCGGAGGGCCATGGAGTTGATGTAGAGGCCCTCCGTGATCGAATGCCCCCTCCGGAGCTCCGGAAAAGGCCCCAAGATGGGATCTCTTGGGTACAGAAGGTTGCGGCGGTGGAAATAGGGTTTCGTGGTGCTCCTGGATGTTTTCGGGGTATGATATATATAGGAGGAAGAAGTAGGTCGGTGGAGCAACGAGGGGCCCACGAGGGTGGAGGGCGCGCCCAGGGGGTAGGCGCGCCCCCTGCCTCGTGGCCTCCTTGATTGTTTCTTGACGTCCACTCCAAGTCCCCTGGATCACGTTTGTTCCAAAAATAACTCTCCCGAAGGTTTCATTCCGTTTGGATTCCGTTTGATATTCCTTTTCTGCGAAACACTGAAATAGGCAAAAAAAATAGCAATTTGCACTGGGCCTTGGGTTAATAGGTTAGTCCCAAAAATAATATAAAAGTGTAAAATAAAGCCCATTAACATCCAAAACAGAATATATAATAGCATGGAACAATCAAAAATTATAGATACGTTGGAGACGTATTAGATTGCCAATGGAGTTAGCTGAAGATCTCAGGGAGCTACTTTTGGAGATAGTCCCTAGAGGTTTTGTTGCAGCATTGGAAGTTCAGTCGACATTATTGGGAAAAATTCAATAAGCTCAGAAGGATGATAAGGAAATTGCTGAGATAAAGGAGAAGATGAGCAAAGGAAAGGCCAAAGGTTTCGTGAGGATGAGCACGACACCTTGTGGTTTGAGGACCGTGTTTACGTGCCCAATAATGCAGAGATCAGGAAGTTGATACTTCAGGAAGCACATGACTCGCCATACTCGATACACCCCGAAAACACCAAGATGTATTTGGAATTGAAGGAGCGTTTCTGGTGGACTGGTATGAAGAAGGATATTGCCGAGTATGTAGCCGTATGTGATGTATGTCAGAGAGTGAAGGCAGAACATCAGAAGCCAGCAGGATTACTATAGCCTATGCCGAAACCCGAATGGAAGTGGGATAAACTTGGCATGGATTTTATCACCGGATTACACGGGACCCGATCGGGATACGATTCTAATTTGGTGGTAGTGGATCGCTTGACCAAAGCGGCTCACTTTATCCCAGTGATAACCTCCTATACCAGTGCGAAGTTGGCCAAGATATACATGACCAGGATCGTATGTCTGCATGGAGTTCCGAGGACTATTGTATCAGATAGAGGAACACAGTTTACTTCAAAGTTTTGGCACCAGCTGCACCAGACTCTGGGCACCAGGCTAGAGTTCAGTACAACTTTTTCATCCACAGACAGATGGACAGACCGAGAGAGTCAATCAGATTTCTGGAAGACATGTTGAGAGCTTGTGCGCTTTATTATGGATCTAGTTGGGATGATAATTTTCCCTACGCAGAGTTCTCTTACAACAACAGTTATCAAGCTAGTCTAAAGATGGCACCCTTCGAAGCTTTGTATGGAAGAAGGTGCAGGACGCCGTTGATGTGGGATGAAGTTGGAGACCGCCAGTTGTTTGGACGAGATTTGATCAAAGAGTCAGAAGAGAAGGTTAAGTTGATTCGAGACAGACTGAAGGTAGCTTAGTCCAGGCAGAAAAGTTATGCACACTCAAAACGCAAGGAGGTAGTCTATGAAATCGGAGACAGAGCATTTCTTCGTGTGTCACCCTGATGTCTACTACACAACCTTCTTCTTGTAGACGTTGTTGGGCCTCCAAGTGCAGAGGTTTGTAGGACAGTAGCAAATTTCCCTCAAGTGGATGACCTAAGGTTTATCAATCTGTAGGAGGCGTAGGATGAAGATGGTCTCTCTCAAGCAACCCTGCAACCAAATAACAAAGAGTCTCTTGTGTCCCCAACACACCCAATACAATGGTAAATTGTATAGGTGCACTAGTTCGGCGAAGAGATGGTGATACAAGTGGTATATGGATAGTAGATAATAGTTTTTGTAATCTGAAAATATAAAAACAGCAAGGTAACGAATGATAAAAGTGAGCATAAACGGTATTGCAATCGTTGAAACAAGGCCTAGGGTTCATACTTTCGCTAGTGCAAGTTCCCTCAACAATAATAACATAATTGGATCACATAACTATCCCTCAACATGCAACAAAGAGTCACTCCAAAGTCACTAATAGTGGAGAACGAACGAAGAGATTATGGTAGGGTACGAAACCACCTCAAAGTTATTCTTTCCAATCAATCCGTTGGGCTATTCCTATAAGTGTCACAAACAGCCCTAGAGTTCGTACTAGAATAACACCTTAAGACACAAATCAACCAAAACCCTAATGTCACCTAGATACTCCAATGTCACCTCAAGTATCCGTGGGTATGATTATACGATATGCATCACACAATCTCAGATTCATCTATTCAACCAACACATAGACCTCAAAGAGTGCCCCAAAGTTTCTACCGGAGAATCACGACGAAAACGTGTGCCAACCCCTATGCATAGGTTCATGGGCGGAACCCGCAAGTTGATCACCAAAACATACATCAAGTGAATCACGTGGTATCCCATTGTCACCACAGATACGCACGGCAAGACATACATCAAGTGTTCTCAAATCTTTAAAGACTCAATCCGATAAGATTACTTCAAGGGGAAACTCAATCCATTACAAGAGAGTAGAGGGGGAGGAGAAACATCATAGGATCCAAATATAATAGCAAAGCTCGCGATACATCAAGATCGTATCACCTCAAGAACACGAGAGAGAGAGAGAGAGAGATCAAACACATAGCTACTGGTACATACCCTCAGCCCCGAGGGAGAACTACTCCCTCCTCGTCATGGAGAGCACCGGGATGATGAAGATGGCCACCGGAGAGGGATTGCCCCCTCCGGCAGGGTGCCGGAACGGGTCTAGATTGGTTTTCGGTGGCTACGGAGGCTTCTGGCGGCGGAACTCCCGATCTATTGTGCTCCCGGATGTTTTTAGGGTATATGGAGATATATAGGCGGAAGAAGTACGTCAGGGGGGCCACGAGGGGCCCACGAGGGTGGAGGGCGCGCCCTAGGGGGGTGGGTGCGCCCCCTGCCTCGTGGCTCCCTCGTTCCTTTCCTGACGTGCACTCCAAGTTTTTCCGGTAGCTTTCCTTCCAAAAATAACTTCTCCAGTTGGTTTCATTCGTTTCGACTCCGTTTGATATTCCTTTTCTTCGAAACACTGAAATAGGCAAAAAAACAAATTCTGGGCTGGGCCTGGTTAATAGGTTAGTCCCAAAAATAATATAAAAGTGGATAATAAAGCCCAATATTGTCCAAAACAGTAGATAATATAGCATGGAGCAATCAAAAATTATAGATACGTTGGAGACGTATCAAGCATCCCCAAGCTTAATTCCTGCTCGTCCTCGAGTAGGTAAATGATAAAAACAGAATTTTTGATGTGGAGTGCTACTTGGCATAATTTCAATGTAATTCTTCTTAATTGTGGTATGAATATTCAGATCCAAGATTCAAGACAAAAGTTCATATTGACATAAAATAATAATACTTCAAGCATACTAACCTAAGCAATTATGTCTTCTCAAAATAACATGGCCAAAGAAAGTTATCCCTACAAAATCATATAGTCTGGCTATGCTCCATCTTCACCACAAAATTATTTAAATCATGCACAACCCCGATGACAAGCCAAGCAATTGTTTCATACTTTTGGTGTTCTCAAACTTTTTCAATCTTCACGCAATACATGAGCGTGAGCCATGGACATAGCACTATAGGTGGAATAGAATGGTGGTTGTGGAGAAACAAAAAGGAGAAGATAGTCTCACATCAACTAGGCGTATCAATGGGCTATGGAGATGCCCATCAATAGATATCAATGTGAGTGAGTAGGGATTGCCATGCAACGGATGCACTAGAGCTATAAGTATATGAAAGCTCAAAAAGAAACTAAGTGGGTGTGCATCCAACTCGCTTGCTCATGAAGACCTAGGGCAATTTGAGGAAGCCCATCATTGGAATATACAAGCCAAGTTCTATAATGAAGATTCCCACTAGTATATGAAAGTGACAACATAGGAGACTCTCTATCATGAAGATCATGGTGCTACTTTGAAGCACAAGTGTGGTAAAAGGATAGTAGCATTGTCCCTTCTCTCTTTTTCTCTCATTTTTATTTTTATTTGGGCCTTTTCTCTTTTTCTTTTTTATGGCCTCTTTTTTTCTCTTTTTTTTTTTTTTCGTCCGGAGTCTCATCCCGACTTGTGGGGGAATCATAGTCTCCATCATCCTTTCCTCACTAGGACAATGCTCTAATAATGATGATCATCACACTTTTATTTTACTTACAACTCAACAATTACAACTCGATACTTAGAACAAAATATGACTCTATATGAATGCCTCCGGCGGTGTACCGGGATGTGCAAACATGCATGAGTGACATGTATGAAAGAATTATGAATGGTGGCTTTGCCACAAATACAATGTCAACTACATGATCATGCAAAGCAATATGACAATGATGGAGCGTGTCATAATAAACGGAACGGTGGAAAGTTGCATGGCAATATATCTCGGAATGGCTATGGAAATGCCATGATAGGTAGGTATGGTGGCTGTTTTGAGGAAGGTATATGGTGGGTGTATGATACCGGCGAAAGGTGCGCGGTATTAGAGAGGCTAGCAATGGTGGAAGGGTGAGAGTGCGTATGATCCATGGACTCAACATTAGTCATAAAGAAACATACTTATTGCAAAAATCTATTAGTTATCGAAGCAAAGTACTAACGCGCATGCTCCTAGGGGGATAGATTGGTAGGAAAAGACCATCGCTCGTCCCCGACCGCCACTCATAAGGAAGACAATCAATAAATAAATCATGCTCCGACTTCATCACATAACGGTTCACCATACGTGCATGCTACGGGAATCACAAACTTCAACACAAGTATTTCTCAAATTCACAACTACTCAACTAGCATGACTCTAATATCACCATCTCCATATCTCAAAACAATTATCAAGTATCAAACTTCTCATAGTATTCAACACACTCATAAGAGAATTTTATTATTCTTGAATACCTAGCATATTAGGATTATTTAAGCAAATTACCATGCTATTTAAGACTCTCAAAATAATCTAAGTGAAGCATGAGAGATCAATAGTTTCTATAAAACAAAACCACCACCGTGCTCTAAAAGATATAAGTGAAGCACTAGAGCAAATGACAAACTACTCCGAAAGATATAAGTGAAGATCAATGAGTAGTCGAATAATTATGCAACTATGTGAAGACTCTCTAACATTTAATAATTTCAGATCTTGGTATTTTATTCAAACAGCAAGCAAAACTAAATAAAATAAAATGACGCTCCAAGCAAAACACATATCATGTGGCGAATAAAAATATAGCTCCAAGTAAAGTTACCGATGAACGAAGACGAAAGAGGGGATGCCTTCCGGGGCATCCCCAAGCTTAGGCTCTTGGTTGTCCTTGAATATTACCTTGGGGTGCCTTGGGCATCCCCAAGCTTAGGCTCTTGCACTCCTTATTCCATAGTCCATCGAATCTTTACCCAAAACTTGAAAACTTCACAACACAAAACTTAATAGAAAACTCGTAAGCTCCGTTAGTATAAGAAAATAAATCACCACTTCAAGGTACTGTAATGAACTCATTATTTATTTATATTGGTGTTAAACCTACTGTATTCCAACTTTATCTATGGTTTATAAACTATTTTACTAGCCATAGATTCATCAAAATAAGTAAACAACACATGAAAAACAGAATCTGTCAAAAACAGAACAGTCTGTAGTAATCTGAATCAAACGTATACTTATGGAACTCATAAAATTCTCAAATAAATTTCTGGACCTGAGAATTTATCTATTAATCATTCTCAAAATAATTAACTAAATATCACTCTCCAAATAAAAATGGCAGCAATTCTCGTGAGCGCTAAAGTTTCTGTTTTTTACAGCATGATCAACAAGACTTCTCCCAAGTCTTCCCAAAGGTTCTACTTGGCACAAACACTAATTAAAAGCATAAAACCACATCTAAACAGAGGCTAGATGAATTATTTATTACTAAACAGGAAAAATCAAGGAACAAAAATAAAATTGGGTTGCCTCCCAACAAGCGCTATCGTTTAACGCCCCTAGCTAGGCATGATGATTTCAATGATGCTCACATAAAGGATAAGAATTGTAAACATAAAGAGAGCATCATGAAGAATATGACTAGCACATTTAAGTCTAACCCACTTCCTATGCATAGGGATTTTGTGAGCAAACAACTTATGGGAACAAGAATCAACTTGCATAGGAAGGTAAAACAAGCATAACTTCAAGATTTTAAGCACATAGAGAGGAAACTTGATATTATTGCAATTCCTACAAGCATATATTCCTCCCTCATAATAATTTTCAGTAGCATCATGAATGAATTCAACAATATAACCAGCACCTAAAGCATTCTTTTCATGATCTACAAGCATAGAAAATTTACTACTCTCCACATAAGCAAAATTCTTCTCATCGGAATAGTGGGAGTATCATAAGAGACTCGAATACTATAAATTGTTTCCACATTAAAAGAGTAATGTTCAGAAAGGGGTAATCATAATCATGACAAGTTTTATAAATATAATCACTACTTTTTATAGCATAAGTATCATCACAATAATCATCAGTAGGAGGCATGCTATCATCATTATAAATTTGCATATCAAAACTTGGGAGACTAAAAATATCATCTTCATTAAGCGTAGCATCCCCAAGCTTGGGACAAACATTAATTGCAGCAAATATATTCTCAAAAACATCATCTTCATCAAACATAGCATCCCCAAGCTTGGGCCTTTTCATATCATAAGCATAATCACTCTCATCATTAATAGTATGGATAGCACCAATAGTATAGCAATTATCATATTCTTCCAAGCAAGTGCCAAAAAGATTTTCAAGATCATAAGAAGTATCATTATCTTCCACAATTATATTTTCATGAGGCACAATAGTAATAGGAGCAGCATTATTTGGGAGAGATATCTTTTTACCTCTCTTCCTTTTTCTTTTCTTCTTCTTCACCACATCATGTGTGGGTTCAATCCTCTTTTTGGAGCTCCTTATTAATGAGATTGGTTGAATAGGAGGCTCCTCCTCGTTACCTGATTCATCATAAGAAATAATAGGAGGATATTGGGAAGTCTCTTCCCTTTCATTAGTATTCTCTTCATCTTCTATTTGTTTTCTTTTCTTTATGTAATTGGCAATATAAGGATTTTCAATGCAATTCACCGCACAATACATATAAATTTCCTCTAGATCAAAGCCAAGAAGTTTGTAACGGGCAAATTCTGGAAGATGATTAGTTAAATTTCATTTCTTCATAACCCATAAGCAAACTAAGTTCATTATAATGTGCAAGGGAAATCAAGTCATCACAATTTTTGGACACGATTAGATCATGGAACAATTTGCATCGGATAGCTAAATGACCCTGTTCATTGCAAAGTCCACAAGTACGGCCAAGAAAATTTAAATTTTCAGCACAATCATCTAGTATTTCTTGCAACAATTTAGTTTCTAAGTACTTATGCTTCTTGCAATATCTATCTTCCCTTTTGGTGTGTACTTACAAACCCAATGCACTCCACAAAAATTGACATGTTTATAGGAGACATCATAACTAGTGCAATCATCATTAGTATCATGGATATTCAAAGAATTCGTACTAACAACATTGCAATCATGCTCATCATTCAACATTTTAGTGAAAGCATTCTTATGTAATTCTTCTTCTAGCACTTTGAGCACAATTCCTTTCCATCATACTCACGAAAGATATTAAAAAGGTGAAGCGTATGAGACAAACTCAATTCCATTTTTTGTAGTTTTCTTTTATAAACTAAACTAGTGATAAAACAAGAAACTAAAAGACTCGATTGCAAGATCTAAAGATATACCTTCAAGCACTCACCTCCCCGGCAACGGCGCCAGAAAAGAGCTTGATGTCTACTACACAACCTTCTTCTTGTAGATGTTGTTGGGCCTCCAAGTGCAGAGGTTTGTAGGACAGTAGCAAATTTCCCTCAAGTGGATGACCTAAGGTTTATCAATCCGTAGGAGGCGTAGGATGAAGATGGTCTCTCTCAAGCAACCCTGCAACCAAATAACAAAGAGTCTCTTGTGTCCCCAACACACCCAATACAATGGTAAATTGTTATAGGTGCACTAGTTCGGCGAAGAGATGGTGATACAAGTGCTATATGGATGGTAGATAGGTTTTTGTAATCTGAAAATATAAAAACAGCAAGGTAACTAATGATAAAAGTGAGCGTAAACGGTATTGCAATGCGTTGAAACAAGGCCTAGGGTTCATACTTTCGCTAGTGCAAGTTCCCTCAACAATAATAACATAATTGGATCACATAACTATCCCTCAACATGCAACAAAGAGTCACTCCAAAGTCACTAATAGCGGAGAACGAACGAAGAGATTATGGTAGGGTACGAAACCACCTCAAAGTTATTCTTTCCAATCAATCCGTTGGGCTATTCCTATAAGTGTCACAAACAGCCCTAGAGTTCGTACTAGAATAACACCTTAAGACACAAATCAACCAAAACCCTAATGTCACCTAGATACTCCAATGTCACCTCAAGTATCCGTGGGTATGATTATACGATATGCATCACACAATCTCAGATTCATCTATTCAACCAACACATAGAACCTCAAAGAGTGCCCCAAAGTTTCTACCGGAGAATCACGACGAAAACGTGTGCCAACCCCTATGCATAGGTTCATGGGCGGAACCCGCAAGTTGATCACCAAAACATACATCAAGTGAATCACGTGGTATCCCATTGTCACCACAGATATGCACGCAAGACATACATCAAGTGTTCTCAAATCTTTAAAGACTCAATCCGATAAGATAACTTCAAAGGGGAAACTCAATCCATTACAAGAGAGTAGAGGGGGAGAAACATCATAAGATCCAACTATAATAGCAAAGCTCGCGATACATCAAGATCGTATCACCTCAAGAACACGAGAGAGAGATCAAACACATAGCTACTGGTACATACCCTCAGCCCCGAGGGAGAACTACTCCCTCCTCGTCATGGAGAGCACCGGGATGATGAAGATGGCCACCGGAGAGGGATTGCCCCCTCCGGCAGGGTGCCGGAATGGGTCTAGATTGGCTTTCGGTGGCTACGGAGGCTTCTGGCGGCGAACTCCCGATCTATTGTGCTCTCGGATGTTTTTAGGGTATATGGAGATATATAGGCGGAAGAAGTACGTCAGGGGCACGAGGGGCCCACGAGGGTGGAGGGAGCGCCCCTTGCCTCGTGGCCTCCTTGTAGATCCCCTAACATGCACTCCAAGTCTTCCTGGGCTTCTTTCTTCCAAAAATAAGTTTCGTGAAGTTTCAGGTCAATTGGACTCTGTTTGGTTTTCCTTTTCTGCGATATTCTAAAACAAGGTAAAAACAGAAAACTGGCACTGGGCTCTAGGTTAATAGTTAGTCCAAAAATGATATAAAAGTGTAATAAAGCCCATAACATATCCAAAACAGTAGATAATTATAGCATGGAGCAATCAAAAATTATAGATACGTTGGAGACGTATCACCACTCCAAGTCTCCTCGATCACGTTTGTTGAGAAAATCGCGTTCCCAAAGGTTTCATTCCGTTTGGACTCCGTTTGATATTCCTTTTGTGCGGAACACTGAAATAGGCAAAAAATAGCAATTTGGGCTGGGCCTCCGGTTAATAGGTTAGTCCCAAAAATGATATAAGAGTGAAAAATAAAGCCCATTAACATCCAAAATAGATAATATAATAGCATGGAGCAATCAAAAATTATAGATACGTTGGAGACGTATCAAGGACGAGGCCGCTGTGGCCGCGGAGGAGAAGGGGCTCGCCAAGTGGGCGGAATCCGCTGGGGAGGCTAGCAGCACCGGCACCGGGGCCCTTCACATCGAAGATGAGGTCAATGAGTCATCCGGGGAGGAGGTCGAGGCTGTCGACCCCCCAGCCACGGGGAGAGGGCGTTACCTGCGGCGGGCCAGCTCTGGTGAGCCGGTCCGGCCCGGCAGGGTCGCACAACCGCAACAACCTCAGGAGGCGTCTGTGCGCGAGATGAGGGCCGCGGCGGCAGGGAAGGCAGTGAAGGCTACGGTGGCGAAGAAGAAAGCGACTGCCTCTTCTTCATCCAAGCGTCCTCGGACTCCACCCGCTTCCCCTCCTCCCGCAGATAACGACACGGAGGTCATCTTCGACCTCGGGTCCCTTAGCCCGAGGAGGAAGAGGAAGGCAGCGGAAGAGGAGGCGGAGGATGAGTAAGCATCTTGTCTTTTGTCATCTTCGTCCCCTCAGACCACGCCGCTTTTATTGACTTGTCTTCGCAGGGATATGGAGACGCTGGCCTAGAGGGTGGCGAAGAGTGCCAGGGCCTCGACGGGGGGCCAGCCCCCGGTGGGCACCTCGAGTACGCCGCTGGTGGTGGAGAGCAGCCCGGATAGCAGCCCCCGGCGCAGCCCCCGGCGCAGCCCCCAGCATGCGTTCATCACTCACTCCCCATCGACGTGTGCTGGGACACGATCTCTTGGTGCTAACCTTGTCGTGGTTGCAGGAGGAGGACGGCAGCAGGAGGAGCCACTGAGGGCCACCCCCAACACGCCGCCCCCATCAACCACGCCGCCCCAAGGGGCGTCCCGGCAAGGGCACCACGCACCGAGCTCATGCGCACGGAGGAGGAGGAGGTGAACCCGGGTGCCGGCGGCTCTGTCCCGACACCGAATGTTGGTGGGGAGGGGGCCACTTCGTCCCAGGTTGGCACGGGTGAGTTGTTTGCCTCCTGTTCCCTCTCATTTTTCTTCTTTCGAATTTTGATCTTGACTTCGCCTCATTCCCCTTCTCGGTATCCAGATCCTCCCTGGGCGAACTGGGAGGACGTGGACACTGTCATCAAGGAGGTCGCTAGGGATGCCGTGGCCGAGGCCGACGAGATCGCCGCTAAGGAGGCCGCCAAGGATGTTGCTGAGGATGCCGCCAAGGGGCCTGTCGGGGAGACCGGCAAGGCTGCTGCCGAGGAGGCCGACAAGGGGCCTGTTGGGGAGGCCAGCAAGGCCGTTGCCGAGGAGGTAGTTGAGCACCATCCTTCCTCCTCTGCCGCCTCTAGCTCGGGCAAGTACCTGAAGGTGAGAGATGACTTGTTCGTCCACCTCCCATGGACGGTGAGCACCAGGGCGCTCGCCGAGGGGGGTTGTTCGACGATGAGGTGCTTGCCGCCGCCGGCCTTGAGGTCATTGACGAACCGAGCGTCGGTGGCGGCGGTTCCCAGGAGGAGCGGCTCCTCCAGAGCATGAGCGCCAACTTCCACAAGCTTTAGGCGCTTCACCGTGCCCTCCTGGACAAGGCCAAGTCCAGGATGGCAGCGGTGGACAAGGCGGAGGCGGACGTCAAGGGGCGCGTCGTCGAGACGCAGGCTTGGTTCCGCCAGGCCTGTGAGGAATTGAAGACCGCTCGGGATCTGCTGGTCGAGCGCAAGCTGGAGCTTGTCATGAAGCAGGCCGATATCGAGAAGGCCTAGGAGGCGGCGAGTCAACAGGCCGCCAAGGACGAGGCCGCTTGGCGTCAGCACCAGGCCGAGCTGAACTCCCAGGAGGAGGACCTTGTCGCTCGCGAGGAGAAACTCGCCGCGACACTCCGCGGCAAGGACGAGGAGGTCAAGGAGCTTTTCGTGCAACGGACCCAGGAACTGGAGTAGAGGCATGAGGAGGCCCTCAATGCTCAGGCCCAGGTCCATGCTGGCAAGGTGAACGAGATGGAGGTGGAGCGGGACGGGCTGAAGAAGTTGATCTAGGAGCTGACAGGGGAGAGGGACACGACCAAGGGCGCCTTGGCTGACGCGCAGGTCGCAGTCCTCGACAAGGTCGAGCTACTCTCCACGGACAACGAGTCCATCAAGGACCTGAAGCTGAAGCTGGAGGGTCTTGAGGGGATGCTCTCAGAGGTCAGGGCCCGGGAGGAGACCCTAGCCAAGAATCTGGAGGAGGAGAGGCAGCTGCGGAAGAACGACGTCGTCGACCACTGCTACCTCTTGAGCACTGTGTTGGTTTTCCCTTGAAGAGGAAAGGGTGGTGCAGTAAGGCAGCATAAGTATTTCCCTCAGTTTTTGAGAACCAAGGTATCAATCCAGTAGGAGACCACGCGCGAGTCACCTCGTACCTACACACACAAATAAGAACCTCGCAACCAACATGATAAAAGGGTTGTCAATACCTTCATGGCCACTTGCAAGAGTGAGATCTGATAGAGATGATGATGATAAGATAAATATTTTTGGTATTTTTATGATATGGATTGAAAGTAAAAGATAGAAAAAAAAAGTAGATGGGAAACTTATATGATGGAGAATAGACCCGGGGGCCATAGGTTTCACTAGTGGCTTCTCTCAAGGCAGCATAAGTATTATGGTGGGTGAACAAATTACTGTCGAGCAATTGATAGAAAAGCGAATGATTATGAGAATATCTAGGTATGATCATGTATATAGGCATCACGTCCGTGAAAAGTAGACCGCCTTCTGCCTGCATCTACTACTATTACTCCACACATCGACCGCTATCCAGCATGCATCTAGAGTATTAAGTTCATAAGAATAGAGTAACGCCTTAAGCAAGATGACATGATGTAGAGGGATAAACTCATGCAATATGATGTAAACCCCATCTTTTTATCCTCGATGGCAACAATACAATACATGTCATTTCCCTTTCTGTCACTCATACGTCTCCAACGTATCTATAATTTTATTGTTCCATGCTATATTATATCCTGTTTTGGACATTATTGGGCTTTATTATACACCTTTTATATTATTTTTGGGACTAACCTATTAACCGGAGGCCCACGCGCCCGTAGAATTGTTGTTTTTGCCTATTTTAGGGTTTTGCAGAAAAAAAATCAAACGGAGTCCAAACGGAATGAAACCTTCGAAACGTGATTTTCAGAACGAACATGATCCAGAGGACTTGGACCCTACCATCAAGAATCAACCAGGAAGGCACGAGGTAGGGGGCGCGCCCTCCACCCTCGTGGGGCCCATGTTGCTCCACCGACGTACTCCTTCCTCCTATATATACCTACATACCCCCAAACTACCAGATACAGAGCCAAAACCCTAATTCCACCGCTGTAACTTTCTGTATACACGAGATCCCATCTTGTGGCCTTTTCTGGAGCTCCGCCGGAGGGGGTATCGATCATGGAGGGCTTCTACATCAACACCATAGCCTCTCCGATGAAGTTTGAGTAGTTTACTTCAGACCTACGGGTCCATAGTTATTAGCTAGATGGCTTCTTCTCTCTTTTTGGATCTCAATACAAAGTTCTCCCCCTCTCTTGTGGAGATCTATTCGATGTAATATTCTTTTGCGGTGTGTTTGTTGAGATCGATGAATTGTGGGTCTATGATCAAGTTTATCTATGAACAATATTTGAATCTTCTATGAATTCTTTTATGTATGATTGGTTATCTTTGCAAGTCTCTTCGAATTATCAGTTTTGGTTTGGCCTACTAGATTGATCTTTCTTGCAATGGGAGAAGTGCTTAGCTTTGGGTTCAATCTTGCGGTGTCCTTTCCCAGTGACAGTAGGGGCAGCAAGGCACGTATTGTATTGTTGCCATCGAGGATAACAAGATGGGGTTTATATCATATTGCATGAGTTTATCCCTCTACATCATGTCATCTTGCTTAAAGTGTTACTCTGTTCTCTTGAACTTAATACTCTAGATGCATGCTGGATAGCGGTCGATGTGTGGAGTAATAGTAGTAGATGCAGGCAGAGTCGGTCTACTTGTCTCGAACGTGATGCCTATATATGATCATACCTAGATATTCTCATAAACTATGCTCAATTCTGTCAATTGCTCAACAGTAATTTGTTCACCCACCATAATACTTATGCTCTCGAGAGAAGCCTCTAGTGAAACCTATGGCCCCCGGGTCTATTTTCCATCATATTAATCTTCCAATACTTATTTATTTCCTTTGCCATTTATTTTACTTGCATCTTTATTTCTCTTTATCAAAAATACCAAAAATATTATCTTATCATATCTATCAGATCTCACTCTCGTAGGTGACCGTGAAGGGATTGCAACCCCTTTATCGCGTTGGTTGCGAGGAGTTTATTTGTTTGTGTAGGTGCGAGGGACTCCTGCGTGGCCTCCTACTGGATTGATACCTTGGTTCTCAAAAACTGAGGGAAATACTTACGCTGCTCTGCAGCATCACCCTTTCCTCTTCAAGGGAAAACCAACGCAGTGCTCAAGAGGTAGCAAGAAGGATTTCTGGCGCCGTTGCCGGGGAGTCTACGCAAAAGTCAACATACCAAGTACCCATCACAAACGCTTATCTCCCGCATTACATTATTTGCCATTTGACTCTCGTTTTCCTCTCCCCCACTTCACCCTTGCCGTTTTATTTGCCCTCTCTCTCCTTCCTCCCTCTCTTTCTCTATTCGCCTCTTTTTGCTCGTTTCTTGTTTGCTTGTGTGTCGTATTGCTTGCTTGTCAGGATGGCTCAAGATAATACCAAATTGTGTGACTTTACCAATACCAACAACAATAATTTTATTAGCACTCCAATTTCTCCTCTTACCGATGCTGAATCTTGTGAAATTAATGCCTGCTTTGCTGAATCTTGTCATGAAAGATCCGTTTTCCGGCCTTCCTAGTGAAGATGCCGCTACCCATCTAAACAACTTTGTTGATTTGTGTGATATGCAAAAGAAGAAAGATGTGGACAATGATATTGTTAAATTGAAGCTATTTCCTTTTTCGCTTAGAGATCGTGCTAAAGCTTGGTTTTCGTCTTTGCCTAAAAATAGTATTGATTCATGGAATAAGTGCAAAGATGCTTTTATCTCTAAGTATTTTCCTCCCGCTAAGATCATCTCTCTTAGAAACGATATTATGAATTTTAAGCAACTTGATCATGAACATGTTGCACAAGCTTGGGAGAGAAAATTAATGATACGTAATTGCCCTACTCATGGTTTGAATTTGTGGATGATTATACAAAAATTTATGCTGGATTGAATTTTGCTTCTAGAAATCTTTTAGATT
>NC_053026.1:263310819-263324162 GCF_003073215.2 Triticum urartu | reverse complement strand
ACATCCACCCCAATCCCCTAGTCCTATTAGGACAAGGAGAGGTGGCCGGCCCCCTCTCTCTCTTTCCCCTCGGGGAATCCTATTCCAACTAGGATTGGGGGGGGGGAGTCCTACTCCCGGTAGGAGTAGGACTCCTCCTGCGCCCTCCTCCTGGCCGGCCGCCCCCTCCCCCTTGGATCCTTTATATACGGGGGCAGGGGGGCACCTCTAGACACACAAGTTGATCCTTGAGATCGTTCCTTAGCCGTGTGCGGTGCCCCCTGCCACCATATTCCACCTCGATCATATTGTAGCGGTGCTTAGGCGAAGCCCTGCGACGGTAGAACATCAAGATCGTCACCACGCCGTCGTGCTGACGGAACTCCTCCCCGACGCTTTGCTGGATCGGAGCCCGGGGATCGTCATCGAGCTGTACGTGTGCTAAGAACTCGGAGGTGCCGGAGTAACGGTGCTTGGATCGGTCGGATCGGGAAGACGTACGACTACTTCCTCTACGTTGCGTCAACGCTTCTGCAGTCGGTCTGCGTGGGTACGTAGACAACACTCTCCCCTCTCGTTGCTATGCATCACCATGATCTTGCGTGTGCGTAGGAATTTTTTTGAAATTACCGCGTTCCCCAACAGTGGCATCCGAGCCTAGGTTTTATGGTTTGATGTTATATGCACGAGTAGAACACAAGTGAGTTGTGGGCGATATAAGTCATACTGCCTACCAGCATGTCATACTTTGGTTCGGCGGTATTGTTGGACGAGATGACCCGGACCAACATTACGCGTACGCTTACGCGAGACCGGTTCTCCCGACGTGCTTTGCACATAGGTGGCTTGCGGGCGACTGTCTCTCCAACTTTAGTTGAACCAAGTGTGGCTACGCCCGGTCCTTGCGAAGGTTAAAACGGAGTCTATTTGACAAACTATCGTTGTGGTTTTGATGCGTAGGTGAGATTGGTTCTTGCTTAAGCCCGTAGCAGCCACGTAAAACTTGCAACAACAAAGTAGAGGACGTCTAACTTGTTTTTGCAGGGCATGTTGTGATGTGATATGGTCAAGACATGATGCTAATTTTATTGTATGAGATGATCATGTTTTGTAACCGAGTTATCGGCAACTGGCAGGAGCCATATGGTTGTCGCTTTATTGTATGCAATGCAATCGCGATGTAATGCTTTACTTTATTACTAAGCGGTAGCAGTGATAGTCGTAGAAGCATAAGTTGGCGAGACGACAACGATGCTACGATGGAGATCAAGGTGTCGCGCCGGTGACGATGGTGATCATGACGGTGCTTCGGAGATGGAGATCACAAGCACAAGATGATGATGGCCATATCATATCACTTATATTGATTGCATGTGATGTTTATCTTTTATGCATCTTATCTTGCTTTGATTGACGGTAGCATTATAAGATGATCTCTCACTAAATTATCAAGAAGTGTTCTCCCTGAGTATGCACCGTTGCGAAAGTTCTTCGTGCTGAGACACCACGTGATGATCGGGTGTGATAGGCTCTACGTTCAAATACAATGGGTGCAAAACAGTTGCACACGCGGAATACTCAGGCTATACTTGACGAGCCAAGCATATACAGATATGGCCTCGGAACACGGAGACCGAAAGGTCGAGCGTGAATCATATAGTAGATATGATCAACATAGTGATGTTCACCATTGAAACTACTCCATCTCACGTGATGATCGGACATGGTTTAGTTGATTTGGATCACGTGATCACTTAGAGGATTAGAGGGATGTCTATCTAAGTGGGAGTTCTTAAGTAATTATGATTAATTGAACTTAAATTTATCATGAACTTAGTACCTGATAGTTATTTTGCATGTTATGTTGATTGTAGATAGATCGGCTGTTGTTCCGTTGAATTTTAATGCGTTCCTTGAGAAAGCAAAGTTGAAAGATGATGGTAGCAATTACACGGACTGGGTCCGTAACTTAGGATTATCCTCATTGCTGCACAGAAGAATTACGTCCTGGAAGCACCGCTGGGTGCCAAGGCCTGCTGCTGGAGCAACACCAGATGTTATGAACGTCTGGCAGAGCAAAGCTGATGACTACTCGATAGTTCAGTGTGCCATGCTTTACGGCTTAGAATCGGGACTTCAACGACGTTTTGAACGTCATGGAGCATATGAGATGTTCCAGGAGTTGAAGTTAATATTTCAAGCAAATGCCATGTGAGAGATATGAAGTCTCCAATAAGTTCTATAGCTGCAAGATGGAGGAGAACAGTTCTGTCAGTGAGCATATACTCAAAATGTCTGGGTATAATAATCACTTGATTCAATTGGGAGTTAATCTTCCAGATGATTGCGTCATTGACAGAATTCTCCAATCACTGCCACCAAGCTACAAGAGCTTCGTGATGAACTATAATATGCAAGGGATGAACAAGACTATTCCCGAGCTCTTCGCAATGCTGAAAGCTGCGGAGGTAGAAATCAAGAAGGAGCATCAAGTGTTGATGGTTAACAAGACCACTAGTTTCAAGAAAAAGGGCAAAGGGAAGAAGAAGGGGAACTTCAAGAAGAAGGCAAGCAAGTTGCTGCTCAGAGAAGAAACCCAAGTCTGGACCTAAGCCTGAAACTGAGTGCTTTCTACTGCAAGCAGACTGGTCACTGGAAGCGGAACTGCCCCAAGTATTTGGCGGATAAGAAGGATGGCAAGGTGAACAAAGGTATATGTGATATACATGTTATTGATGTGTACCTTACTAATGCTCGCAGTAGCACCTGGGTATTTGATACTGGTTCTGTTGCTAATATTTGCAACTCGAAACAGGGACTACGGATTAAGCGAAGATTGGCTAAGGACGAGGTGACGATGCGCGTGGGAAACGGTTCCAAAGTCGATGTGATCGCGGTCGGCACGCTACCTCTACATCTACCTTCGGGATTAGTATTAGACCTAAATAATTGTTATTTGGTGCCAGCGTTGAGCATGGAACATTATATCTAGATCTTGTTTAATGCGAGACGGTTATTCATTTAAATCAGAGAATAATGGTTGTTCTATTTATATGAGTAATATCTTTTATGGTCATGCACCCTTGAAGAGTGGTCTATTCTTATTGAATCTCGATAGTAGTAAATACACATATTCATAATGTTGAAGCCAAAAGATGCAGAGTTGATAATGATAGTGCAACTTATTTGTGGCACTGCCGTTTAGGTCATATCGGTGTAAAGCGCATGAAGAAACTCCATACTGATGGACTTTTGGAACCACTTGATTATGAATCACTTGGTACTTGCGAACCGTGCCTCATGGGCAAGATGACTAAAACCGTTCTCCGGTACTATGGAGAGAGCAACAGATTTGTTGGAAATCATACATACAGATGTATGTGGTCCAATGAATATTGAGGCTCGTGGCGGATATCGTTATTTTCTCACCTTCACAGATGATTAAGCAGATATGGGTATATCTACTTGAAACATAAGTCTGAAACATTTGAAAAGTTCAAAGAATTTCAGAGTGAAGTGAAAATCATCGTAACAAGAAAATAAAGTTTCTACGATCTGATCGTCAGAGGCGAATATTTGAGTTACGAGTTTGGTTCATTTCAATGTGGAATAGTTTGCACACTCATGCCACCTGGAACACCACAGCGTAATGGTGTGTCCGAACGTCGTAACCGTACTTTATTAGATATGGTGCAATCTATGATGTCTCTTACTGATTTACCGCTATCGTTTTGGGGTTATGCTTTAGAGGCTACATTCACGTTAAATAGGGCACCATGAAATCCATTGAGACGACACCTTATGAACTGTGGTTTGGCAAGAAACCCAAGTTGTCGTTTCTTAAAGTTTGGGGCTGCGATGCTTATGTGAAAAAGCTTCAACCTGATAAGCTCGAACCCAAATCGGAGAAATGTGTCTTCATAGGAAAAGTAGATTGGTACACCTTCTATCACAGATCCGAAGGCAAGACTTTTGTTGCTAAATTCGGAAACTTTCTAGAGAAGGAGTTTCTCTCGAAAGAAGTGAGTGGGAGGAAAGTAGAACTTGACGAGGTAACTGTACCTACTCCCTTATTGGAAAGTAGTACATCACAGAAACCTGTTTCTGTGACACCTACACCAATTAGTGAGGAAGCTAATGATAATGATCATGAAACTTCAGAACAAGATACTACTGAACCTCGTAGATCAACCAGAGTGAGATCCGCACCAGAGTGGTACGGTAATCCTGTTCTGGAAGTCATGCTACTAGATCATGATGAACCTACGAACTATGAAGAAGCGATGGTGAGCCCAGATTCCGCAAAATGGCTTGAAGCCATGAAATCTGAGATGGGATCCATGTATGAGAACAAAGTATGGACTTTGGTTGACTTGCCCGATGATCGGCAAGCAATTGAGAATAAATGGATCTTCAAGAAGAAGACTGACGCTGACGGTAATATTACTGTCTACAAAGCTCGACTTGTCGCAAAAGGTTTTCGAAGTTCAAGGGGATTGACTACGATGAGACCTTCTCACCCATAGCGATGCTTAAGTCTGTCCGAATCATGTTAGCAATTGCCGCATTTTATGATTATGAAATTTGGCAGATGGATGTCAAAACTGCATTCCTGAATGGATTTCTGGAAGAAGAGTTGTATATGATGCAACCAGAAGGTTTTGTCGATCCAAAGGGAGCTAACAAAGTGTGCAAGCTCCAGCGATCCATTTATGGACTGGTGCAAGCCTCTCGGAGTTGGAATAAACGCTTTGATAGTGTGATCAAAGCATTTGGTTTTATACAGACTTTTCGGAGAAGCCTGTATTTACAAGAAAGTGAGTGGGAGCTCTGTAGCATTTCTGATATTATATGTGGATGACATATTACTGATTGGAAATGATATAGAATTTCTGGATAGCATAAAGGGATACTTGAATAAGAGTTTTTCAATGAAAGACCTCGGTGAAGCTGCTTATATATTAGGCATTAGATCTATAGAGATAGATCAAGACGCTTAATTGGACTTTCACAAAGCACATACCTTGACAAATTTTTGAAGAAGTTCAAAATGGATCAAGCAAAGAAAGGGTTCTTGCCTGTGTTACAAGGTGTGAAGTTGAGTCAGACTCAATGCCCGACCACTGCAGAAGATAGAGAGAAAATGAAAGATGTTCCCTATGCTTCAGCCATAGGCTCTATCATGTATGCAATGCTGTGTACCAGACCTGATGTGTGCCTTGCTATAAGTCTAGCAGGGAGGTACCAAAGTAATCCAGGAGTGGATCACTGGACAGCGGTCAAGAACATCCTGAAATACCTGAAAAGGACTAAGGATATGTTTCTCTATATATGGAGGTGACAAAGAGCTCATCGTAAAAGGTTACGTTGATGCAAGCTTTGACACTGATCCGGACGATTCTAAATCGCAAACCGGATACGTGTTTACATTAAACGGTGAGCTGTCAGTTGGTGCAGTTCTAAACAAAGCGTCGTAGCGGGATCTACATGTGAAGCGGAGTACATAGCTGCTTCGGAAGCAGCGAACGAAGGAGTCTGGATGAAGGAGTTCATATCCGATCTAGGTGTCATACCTAGTGCATCGGGTCCAATGAAAATCTTTTGTGACAATACTGGTGCAATTGCCTTGGCAAAGGAATCCAGATTTCACAAGAGAACCAAGCACATCAAGAGACGCTTCAATTCCATCCGGGATCTAGTCCAGGTGGGAGACATAGAGATTTGCAAGATACATACGGATCTGAATGTTGCAGACCCGTTGACTAAGCCTCTTCCACGAGCAAAACATGATCAGCACCAAGGCTCCATGGGTGTTAGAATCATTATCGTGTAATCTAGATTATTGACTCTAGTGCAAGTGGGAGACTGAAGGAAATATGCCCTAGAGGCAATAATAAAGTTATTATTTATTTCCTTATATCATGATAAATGTTTATTATTCATGCTAGAATTGTATTAACCGGAAACATAATACATGTGTGAATACATAGACAAACAAGTGTCACTAGTATGCCTCTACTTGACTAGCTCGTTAATCAAAGATGGTTATGTTTCCTAACCATGAACAAGTTGTTATTTGATTAACGAGGTCACATCATTGGTTGAATGATCTGATTGACATGACCCATTCCATTAGCTTAGCACCCGATCGTTTAGTATGTTGCTATTGCTTTCTTCATGACTTATACATGTTCCTATGACTATGAGATTATGCAACTCCCGTTTGCCGGAGGAACACTTTGGGTGCTACCAAACGTCACAACGTAACTGGGTGATTATAAAGGAGCATTACAGGTGTCTCCAAAGGTAGATGTTGGGTTGGCGTATTTCGAGATTAGGATTTGTCACTCCGATTGTCGGAGAGGTATCTCTGGGCCCTCTCGGTAATGCACATCACATAAGCCTTGCAAGCATTACAACTAATCTGTTAGTTGTGAGATGATGTATTACGGAACGAGTAAAGAGACTTGCCGGTAACGAGATTGAACTAGGTATTGGATACCGACGATCGAATCTCGGGCAAGTAACATACCGATGACAAAGGGAACAACGTATGTTGTTATGCGGTCTGACCGATAAAGATCTTCGTAGAATATGTAGGAGCCAATATGGGCATCCAGGTCCCGCTATTGGTTATTGACCGGAGAAGTGTCTCAGTCATGTCTGCATTGTTCTCGAACCGTAGGGTCCGCACGCTTAACGTTACGATGACAGTTATTATGAGTTTATGCATTTTGATGTACCGAAGTTAGTTCGGAGTCCCGGATGTGATCACGGACATGACGAGGAGTCTCGAAATGGTCGAGACATAAAGATTGATATATTGGAAGCCTATGTTTGGATATCGGAAGTGTTCCGGGTGAAATCGAGGGATTTTACCGGAGTACCGGGAGGTTACCGGAACCCCCCGGGAGCAATATGGGCCTTAGTGGGCTTTAGTGGAAAGGAGAAAGGGGCAGCCCAAGGTGGGCCACGCGCCTCCCCCCTCCCCTAGTCCTATTAGGACAAGGAGAGGTGGCCGGCCCCCCTCTCTCTCTTTCCCCCTCGGGGAATCCTATTCCAACTAGGATTGGGGGGGGGGAGTCCTACTCCCGGTAGGAGTAGGACTCCTCCTGCGCCCTCCTCCTGGCCGGCCGCCCCCTCCCCCTTGGATCCTTTATATACGGGGGCAGGGGGCACCTCTAGACACACAAGTTGATCCTTGAGATCGTTCCTTAGCCGTGTGCGGTGCCCCCTGCCACCATATTCCACCTCGATCATATTGTAGCGGTGCTTAGGCGAAGCCCTGCGACGGTAGAACATCAAGATCGTCACCACGCCGTCGTGCTGACGGAACTCCTCCCCGACGCTTTGCTGGATCGGAGCCCGGGGATCGTCATCGAGCTGTACGTGTGCTAAGAACTCGGAGGTGCCGGAGTAACGGTGCTTGGATCGGTCGGATCGGGAAGACGTACGACTACTTCCTCTACGTTGCGTCAATGCTTCCGCAGTCGGTCTGCATGGGTACGTAGACAACACTCTCCCCTCTCGTTGCTATGCATCACCATGATCTTGAGTGTGCGTAGGAAATTTTTTGAAATTACTGCGTTCCCCAACACTGGGGCCTTGTTCTTCTCTGCAACTGGAATATTCCTTGTACTCCTCTTGGGTGCAGTTTTGGGTTTTGGAGCAGCTGCCTTGGGAGCTTCTTTGGGCTTAGATGGAGCAGCCCCTGATCTTATAGCATCTCCCATAAGCTTTTGAGCTTTAGGTGCTGGTGCAGCAACCTCTTCCTCTTCCATCATTGAGGGCTTCCCAATTTCTGGCCATGGTCTTCTTGACCCTTTCTTTCCTTTTCTTCTCTACCACAACCTATTATTTGGGTGCAGATCCCAAAGTTTCTTGAGTGGATGTTCTGGCCTTTGACATAGGAACTCTCTTGGCAGGAACCTTTGTCTTCATTCCTGGCTTAGTGGCAGCAGCTGTGCCATATTCCTTTTTCAGAACTTTCTTCTTTGAGGTGGCCTCTTCCTCAACAACCACATAGTCCTCATCCTCAGAATCTGAGGTTCTCTTCTTTCTGGCCCTGGGGGCTGCCTTAGGCAAGTTGCTGGGTGTACTCCTGCTGCCCTCATCATAGCTGCTAGAGGGACTAGTGCCCTCACTCATGTGAACTTGCTCCTCAGACTTGTTCTGACTGTCACTCTGATTTGACATGATGCAAACACTGACAACAGACCCTGTGAATAGATTATAGATGAGGTAGAGTAGAGGAGCATCACAAAGTACAGAGGTTTTTGCAAAAGAATGAGTTAAAAACTTAGTTTTAGTTTTCCACAGAAAGCATTTCGGATCTACCGATTTGAAAACTCGGTGATACCGAAGCAGCTTTTGGAACCTAAACTAGTGAACTCGGTCAGACCGAGTCATAGTTCGGTGGCACCGAGACTGCTAGGGTTTCACAAAGAATTGAACTCGGTCACACCGATTTGCAATTCTCGGTCAGACCGAGAATCACATGTGCAATGGCCTTAGCCAAATCGGTGGAACCGATTTCAACAACTTCGGTTGGTCCGAGATGATTTCGGCGGAAAACTAACCCTAAATTTTCAATCCACAACTAAACTATGAAGTGATTTCACTGGATAGAGTGATCTCAATCGTGGCAAGATACATGGCAAAACAATGTGCTAGGAATTGGAGTGAGATTAGCACAAGGATCAAGTCCATACCCTAAGTGCAGCAATGGACCTGCTACGGCGGCAACGACGGAGACGATTTCCGTTGACGGTGGCGGAGACCAGTGGCAGGAGGCAGCTGGCGATGAGGAGGACGATCCGGAGACCCAGGGAGGCTGAGTAGGCTGAGCGCGGGCGAAGGGGTTCGGAGAATTTTCCAAATTTTGGCCCGGGGGGATATATATAGCCTGACTCTGTCGGTGTGACCGAGTGGAACAACTCGGTGGCACCGAGATGCATAACTGCAAGCAGTTACTACAACTCGGTGTGACCGAAAAGTTCAAATCGATTGCACCGAGATTGAAAACCTAGATCGACTTAGTGATCTCGGTATGACCGAAATGGATGAATCGGTCATACCAAAACGCACGAAGAAGTTTTGTAAGTTTAAGTCTATGATGAATCGGGGACTCCGAGTGCTCCTCACAGCAGAGTGGTTCGAATCTGACTTGATCAAACTTTGTGCTGTAGTCATGAATAGAGTTTGAGACAAGAAAAATAGATAGCTAGAGAAGGTTCTTAGGCATTCTTGTCCATCCACTTGGCAAAGGAAAAAGGAACCAAACATCAAAACAACAAGTGGAATGTCCTCCGAATGAAGTAAATTATGCAATCAACATCCTCACAGAATAAAATGGCAAATGAAATATGTGGTAAAGCATGCACAACCAATTCTAGCATCTATCAAGCAATTGGCGATGACTAGGCCATCTATATATGAGTATATTGACTTAGGAGTCAAATGAGAACATTTGATCATAGGTCATACTCATCGTTTAAGCACAAGTGGGGTTACCACTTTTACATAAAGCGTTGTTGTGTTCACACCATTAGAGTTGCTTTAGCTCAATTCTTAGAGTAAAGCTCCTAGATGTGAGATCCCCCTAAGAGGGATGAACTAACCTTGGGTGTTTGTCATGATTGACTTCATGGTATGGTTGAAGATGTGGATGCTCAATGTTGGATGTAGATCATTTGGAGGCAATCCTTTGGAGGAGTTGCACTTTCAATCCCTACACGGGTTAGGTTCCCACAAGGAAACAAACAAGGATTATCCATAGACATAGAGTGATGCACACAACAAGATGATGTCTATGAAAGCTTTTAGGTTACCTTGTCCCTTGTCTTACCAACAAGAGGGTTTGTGACTCCTTGAACTAGTGCAAGATGTGGAAGTTGATTGCACTTGTTCTTGCCAAGATGATAAGAGTGAAGTATGTTGGCGGAGTCACCCTCAAGAATTCTCTAGTTCTTCTTCTTCGGGATCCACACCATCTTGATGGGAATCCTCGGTGTTTTAGTTGTACTTGATGAAGTGGAACTTGAAGTAGTCTGGGGAACCCACTTGACCAAGGCCTTAGGAGCTTCTTTAAATGCATCAATTTCCTCTTGAAGCTTGTCCTTGCCTTTTTGCTTGTGGTCTTGTGGTGGAAGATCATCTTGAGCTTGTGTCCCTTTGAGAGAAGTAGGATCATACTTCTCTTGCTGAGGAACAAACTTCGTCTTGGGGTATTGATCTTTCCCACTCAACTCCATTGGCATTGAACTTTCGTTCAAAACACCCTTGTCTTGATACGTCTCCGTATCTACTTTTCCAAACACTTTTGCCCTTGTTTTGGACTCTAACTTGCATGATTTGAATGGAACTAACCCGGACTGACGCTGTTTTCAGCAGAATTACCATGGTGTTATTTATGTGCAGGAGCAAACATTCTTGGAATGACCCGAAACTTCACGGAGCCACTTTTCAGAAAATAAGAAAAACACCTGCCAAAGATGAAGGCCAGGGGGCCCACCGTCTCTCCACGAGGGTGGGGCGCGCCCCCTACCTCGTGGGCCCCCTGTTGCTCTCTGACTCCAACTCCACCTCCACATATTGAGTTTCGGGGAAAAAAATCAAAGAGAAGAAATCATCGCGTTTTACGAGATGGAGCCGCCGCCAAGCCCTAAAACCTCTCGGGAGGGCTGATCTGGAGTCCGTTCGGGGCTCCGGAGAGGGGAATCCGTCGCCATCGTCATCATCAACCATCCTCCATCACCAATTTCATGATGCTCACCGCCGTGCGTGAGTAATTCCATCGTAGGCTTGCTGGACGGTGATGGGTTGGATGGGATCTATCATGTAATCGAGTTAGTTTTGTTAGGGTTTGATCCCTAGTATCCACTATGTTCTGAGATTGATGTTGCTATGACTTTGCTATGCTTAATGCTTGTCACTAGGGCCCGAGTGCCATGATTTCAGATCTGAACCTATTATGTTTTCATCAATATATGAGAGTTCTTGATCCTATCTTGCAAGTCTATAGTCACCTATTATGTGTTATGATCCGTTAACCCCGAAGTGACAATAATCGGGTACTTACCGGTGATGACCGTAGTTTGAGGAGTTCATGTATTCACTATGTGTTAATGCTTTGGTCCGGTACTCTATTAAAAGGAGGCCTTAATATCCCTTAGTTTCCAATAGGACCCCGCTGCCATGGGAGGGTAGGACAAAAGATGTCATGCAAGTTTTTTCCATAAGCACGTATGACTATATTCGGAATACATGCCTACATTACATTGATGAACTGGAGCTAGTTCTGTGTCACCCTATGTTATGACTGTTACATGATGAACCGCATCCGGCATAATTCTCTATCACCGATCCATTGCCTACGAGCTTTCCATATATTGTTCTTCGCTTATTTACTTTTCCGTTGCTATTGCTATCATACAATCAATACCAAAAACATTACTTTTACTTACTGTCTTTTGCTATCGTTACCACTACTATCATATTACTTTGCTACTAAATACTTTGCTGCAGATATTAAGTTTCCAGGTGTGGTTGAATTGACAACTCAGCTGCTAATACTTGAGAATATTCTTTGGCTCCCCTTGTGTCGAATCAATAAATTTGGGTTGAATACTCTACCCTCGAAAACTGTTGCGATCCCCTATACTTGTGGGTTATCAAGACTATTTTCTGGCGCCGTTGCCGGGGAGCATAGCTCTATTCTTTGAGTCACTTGGGATTTATATCTACTTATCATTATGAAGAACTTGAGAGATCCAAAAACCAAGATCTATCCCTCAACTACGAGGGGAGGTAAGGAACTGCCATCTAGCTCTGCACTTGATTCACCTTCTGTTATGAGTAAGCTTGCGACACCTACACCTGCTTCTGCTATTCGTTCTGATATGTCGCATGTTATTGATGATGCCACTTCTGCTATGCATGATACTTATGATGAAACTACCTCTATGCCTGATACTACTGTGCCACTTAGTGATTTTCTTGATGAACAACTTGCTAGGGCTAGAGAGATTGAAAATATTGAATCTGATGATACTGATGAAAGTGATGATGAAGAATCACTTGTTATTCCTAAGGGTTATGTTTTTGATCAAGAAGCTTCTTTAGCTATTTTAGCTTGCAAAAATAGAAATGAACTCAAAAGGTTATTAGCTAAATGGAGTAAGCAATCTCTAAATGCTAGAATGAAACCTGACCCTGCTTTTGCTACTTCACCTATCTTTGTTACTGATAAGGATTATGAATTCTCTGATCCATGATCTAATTACTTTATAATCTGCTTAAGGCTAAGTAACTTATGGGAAATATAAAGTAACAAGCGACTATACTATCTGGTTGTTTAAATTTAGAGATGAAGATATAGTAAGTCTATTATGAATTCTATGTTGATGCTGATATAATTACTTTGGTTGAATCTGATCCTTTTCATGGTTATCTGAATCTGAAACTGTTGTGGCACATCTTACTAAATTAAATGATATAGCCACCCTGTTCACTAATGATGAGAGAACTTGCTACTTTTATATCCTTAAAATATTTCATTTCTCATTAAAGGGTGATGCTAAGATATGGTTTAATTCTCTTGATCCTGGTTGTGTGCGTAGTCCCCAGGATATGATTTATTACTTCTCTGCTAAATATTTCCCTGCTCATAAGAAACAAGCTGCCTTAAGGGATATATATAATTTTGTGCAAATTGAAGAAGAGAGTCTCCCACAAGCTTGGGGGAGGCTTCTCCAATTACTTAATGCTTTTCCTGATCATCCTCTTAAGAAAAATGAAATACTTGATATCTTTTATAATGGACTAACCGATGCTTCAAGATACCGGCACCATAGTATTCGTTTCTTTTTCAAAGGAACCATTTGCTACTAATTATTTTTTTGATTTTGTGCTTAGAAGTTTGATTATTGATAAAAGGAAAGAAACTCCTAAAGGTGATAGATGTCTCATTAAAGAATTACCAACTAAAGATACCTAGATCTATCTTCGCTTTTATGCCTAGCTAGGGGCGTTAAACGATAGCGCTTGTTGGGAGGCAACCCAATTTTATTTTTATTCCTTGCTTTTTGCTCCTGTTTAGTAATAAATAATTTATCTAGCCTCTGTTTTGGTTGTGTTTTTTGTGTTTAATTAGTGTTTGTGCCAAGTAGAACCGTTGGGAAGACTTGGGGAAAGTCTTGTTAATCTTGCTGTAAAAAACAGAAACTTTAGCGCTCACGAGAACTGCTGCCATTTTTATTTGGAAAGTGCTATTTAGTTAATTATTTTTGCAGATGATTAATAGATAAATTCCTCACGTCCAGAAATTTATTTTAGAATTTTTGGGGTTCCAGATCTTGCGCTAG
>NC_053026.1:263283294-263309819 GCF_003073215.2 Triticum urartu | reverse complement strand
CTTAAGGTATCAGTCCCACTCTCTGCCAGCCACAATAAAATTGGAGAAAGACGCGAAACCGGTTGTTGATCACCAACGACGGTTAAATCCTAAGATGAAAGAAGTGGTAAGAAAAGAAATACTGAAGCTTCTGGAGGCAGGTATAATTTATCCCGTTGCTGATAGTTAGTGGGTAAGTCATGTCCATTGTGTCCCTAAGAAGGGATGTATTACTGTTGTTCCTAATGATAAAGATGAACTGATCCCACAAAGAATTGTTACAGGTTATAGAATGGTAATTGATTTCCGCAAATTAAATAAAGCTACTAAAAAGGATCACTACCCTTTACCTTTTATTGATCAAATGCTAGAAAGACTATCAAAACATACACATTTTTGCTTTCTTGATGGTTATTCTGGTTTCTCTCAAATACTCGTGTCAAAAGAGGATCAAGAAAAGACAATTTACTTGCCCTTTCGGTACCTTTGCTTATAGACGTATGCCTTTTGGTTTATGTAATGCACCTGCTACCTTTCAAAGATGTATGACTGCTATATTCTCTGACTTGTGAAAAGATTGTTGAGGTATTCATGGATGATTTGTCTGTTTATGGACTTCTTTTGATGATTGCTTAAGAAACCTTGATCGAGTTTTGCAGAGATGTGAAGAAACTAATCTTGTCTTGAATTGGGAGAAGTGCCACTTTATGGTTAATGAAGGTATTGTCTTGGGGCATAAAATTTCTGAAAGAGGTATTGAAGTTGATAAAGCTAAAGTTGATGATATTTAAAGATGTCATTTCCTAAGGACATTAAAGGTATAAGAAGTTTCCTTGGTCATGCCGGTTTTATAGGAGGTTCATTAAGGACTTCTCTAAAATCTCTCGGCCTCTGACTAATCTCTTACAAAAAGATGTCCCTTTTGTCTTTGATGATGACTGTGTAGAAGCATTTGAAATACTTAAGAAAGCTTTGGTTTCTGCACCTATTGTTCAACCTCCTGATTGGAATTTACCATTTGAAATTATGTGTGATGCTAGTGATTATGCTGTAGGGGCTGTTCTAGGACAAAGAGTTGATAAGAAATTAAATGTTATCCAATATGCTAGTAAAACTCTAGACAGTGCCCAAAGAAATTATGCTACTACTGAAAAAGAATTTTTAGCAGTTGTATTTGCTTGTGATAAGTTCAGACCTTATATTGTTGATTCTAAAGTAACTGTTCACACTGATCATGCTGCTATTAAATATCTTATGGAAAAGAAAGATGCTAAACCTAGACTTATTAGATGGGTTCTCTTGCTACAAGAATTTGATTTGCATATTATTGATAGAAAGGGAGCTGAGAACCCCGTTGCAGACAACTTGTCTAGGTTAGAGAATGTTCTTGATGACCCACTACCTATTGATGATAGCTTTCCTGATGAACAACTAGTGTCATAAATGCTTCTCGTACTGCTCCATGGTATGCTGATTATGCTAATTACATTGTTGCTAAATTTATACCACCTAGTTTCACATACCAGCAAAAGAAAAAGTTCTTCTATGATTTAAGACATTACTTTTGGGATGACCCACATCTTTATAAAGAAGGAGTAGATGGTGTTATTAGACGTTGTGTACCTGAGCATGAACAGGAACAGATCCTACGCAAGTGTCACTCCGAAGCTTATGGAGGACACCATGCTGGAGATAGAACTGCACACAAGGTATTGCAATCCGGTTTTTATTGGCCTACTCTCTTCAAGGATGCTCGTAAGTTTGTCTTATCTTGTGATGAATGTCAAAGAATTGGTAATATTAGTAGACGTCAAGAAATGCCTATGAATTATTCACTTGTTATTGAACCATTTGATGTTTGGGGCTTTGATTATATGGGACCTTTTCCTTCCTCTAATGGGTATACACATATTTTAGTTGCTGTTGATTACGTTACTAAGTGGGTAGAAGCTATTCCAACTAGTAGTGCTGATCATAACACCTCTATTAAGATGCTTAAAGAAGTTATTTTTCCAAGGTTTGGAGTCCCTAGATATTTAATGACTGATGGTGGTTCACATTTTATTCATGGTGCTTTTCGTAAAATGCTTGCTAAGTATGATGTTAATCATAGAATTGCATCTCCATATCATCCACAGTCTAGTGGTCAAGTAGAACTTAGCAATAGAGAGCTTAAATTAATTTTGCAGAAAAACTGTCAATAGATCTAGAAAGAATTGGTCCAAGAAACTTGATGATGCATTATGGGCCTACAGAACTGCATACAAAATCCTATGGGTATGTCTCCATATAAAATGGTTTATGGTAAGCATGTCACTTACCTCTTGAATTAGAACATAAGGCATATTGGGCTATTAAAGAGCTCAACTATGACTTCAAACTTGCCGGTGAGAAGAGGCTTTTTGACATTAGCTCACTTGATGAATGGAGAACCCAGGCCTATGAAAATGCTAAACTGTTTAAAGAAAAAGTTAAAAGATGGCATGACAAAAGGATACAAAAACGTGAGTTTAATGTAGGTGACTATGTATTGTTATACAACTCTCGTTTAAGATTTTTTGCAGGCAAACTCCTCTCTAAATGGGAAGGTCCTTACATCATCGAGGAGGTCTACCTTCCGGTGCCATAAAAATCAACAACTTCGAAGGCACAAATCCGAGGGTGGTGAACGGTCAAAGAATCAAACATTATATCTCAGGTAATCCTATAAATGTTGAAACTAATGTTATTGAAACCGTAACCCCGGAGGAATACATAAGGGACACTTTCCAGAATGTTCAGACTCCGAAAAAGGAATAGGTACGTGGTACGGTAAGTAAACCGACTCCAAAACAGTTCTAATGGCAATTTTTCTCCGTTTTGGAATATTTAAGAAAATAGGAAAATAAGAAGCAAACCGGAAAGGACACGAGGCTTCCACGAGGGTGGAGGGCGCCCTACCCCCTGGGCGTGCCCCTGCCTCGTGGGCACCTCGTGTGCTCTCCGACTCCGTTTTCTTGCACGATACTTCTTTTGGTCGGTAAAAATTCATTATATAATCTCCCGAAGGTTTTGACCACCGTATCACGCAAATATCTCTGTCTTTGTTTCGAGCTGTTTTTCTGACAGATCTAGATCGCCATGGCGTCTTCAAGTGCCCCCAAGGACAAGTTCTTCGAGAAGGTCATCAACCCCTACCTCGCGGAGGTGCTGCAACACCCTCAAACCATTGAGATGCGTGAGGGTTGCTGCATATCGCGATGATGAGGGACAAGGAGGAACCGGAAGCATGGAGACAAGGCTCGAGGCATTGGAGCAACAAGTTTTCAAGTGCCATGAGATGGTGGAACATGGACTCGACTCCAATCATATAATGATCATGGAGTTCACCAACAACCACAAGCTGGATGACAAGAACATTGGCGGAGGCCATCTTCAAGCTTCACGAGAAAATCGAGCGCCTCCAAGCCCAGATCTATGACCTGCAAAACCAAAACTGTGAGTATGAATATAGATTCAAGAGGATGAGTTTGGCTGTAGATTTGAGGATCCCGAAGAACTCGATCATCCTTCTATGATGGTGAGCCTATGCCTTGGAAGATGGACGACAAGCCTACATCATCAACAACTCCTTCATCACCACCTCCGAGGAAGGAAACATAAACACATGGGTATGGGCACAAAAGAGAGGTTTTCACATATAAATATACCGTCTTGGACATCTTTTATAATTGTGAGCACTCATTAAAATATGACATGCTAAAGAGTTGACGTTGGACAAGGAAGACAACGTAATGGGTCATGTTTTCTTACATCTGAGATAAATTATATTGTCATGGATCATCCAACATGTTGAGCTTGCCTTTCCCTCTCTTGGTAGCCAATTTATTTGCACCAAGTAGAGATACTACTTGTGCTTCCAAATATCCCTAAACCCAATTTTGCCATGAGAGTCTACCATATCTACCTATGGATTAAGTAAGATCCATCAAGTAAGTTGTCATCGTTGCAAGCACTAAGAATTTCCCTCTAAATATGTATGATTTATTAGTGTGGAGAAAATAAGCTATATACGATCTTGCGATGTGGAAGAAATAAAAGCGACGGACTGCATAATAAAGGTCCATATCACAAGTGGCAGTATAAAGTGACGTTCTTTTGCATTAAGATTTCATGCATCCAACCATAAAAGCACATGACAACCTCTGCTTCCCTCTGCGAAGGGCCTATCTTTTATTCTTGTCTTACACTTCATGCAAAGAGTCACAGTGATCTTCACCTTTCCTTTTTACATTTTATCCTTTGGCAAGCACAATGTGTTGGAAAGATTCTGATATATATGGCTAATTGGATGTGGGTTTTCATGAACTATTATTGTTGACATTACCCTTGAGGTAAAACGTTGGGAGGCAAAACTATAAGCCCCTGTCTTTCTCTGTGTCCGATTAAAACTTCATAACCATAAATATCGCGTGAGTGTTAGCAATTGTGAAAGACTAAAAGATGGTTGAGTATGTGGACTTGCTGAGAAGCTCTTATATTGACTCTTTCCTACGTTATGATAAATTGCAATTGCTTCAATGACCGAGATTATAGTTTGTTAGTTTTCAATGAAGTTTCTGATTCATACTTGAGTATGTGAATGAATTGTTACTTTAGCATGGGAGATCATATGGCAATATATATATATATTGTTGTTCTAAGAATGATCATGATGCCCTCATGTCCGTATTTTATTTTAGCGACACCTCTATCTCTAAACATGTGGACATATTTTCGATTTCGACTTTCGCTTGAGGACAACCGAGGTCTAAGCTTGGGGGAGTTGGTACACCCATTTTGCATCATGCTTTTAGATCGATATTTATTGCATTATGGGTTGTTATTACACATTATGTCACAATACTTATGCCTATTCTCTCTTATTTTACAAGGTTTACATGAAGAGGGGGAATGCCGGCAGCTGGAATTCTGGGCTGGAAAAGGAGCAAATATTAGAGACCTATTCTGCACATCTCCAAAAGTCCTGAAACTTCACGGGAGCACGTTTCAGAATATATAAAAAATATTGGGCGAAAGAAGTACCAGAGGGGGCCACCCACCTCCACGAGGGTGGCGCGCCCCCCTGCCTCGTGGGCCCCCTGGTGGCCCTCCAATGCCCATCTTTGGCTATATGGAGTCTTTCGTCGAGGAAAAAATCATAAGCTAGCTCACGGGACGAAACTCCGCCGCCACGAGGCGGAACCTTGGCGGAACCAATCTAGGGCTCCGGCGGAGCTGTTCTGTCAGGGAAACTTCCCTCCGGGAGGGGGAAATCATCACCATCGTCATCACCAACGATCCTCTCATCGGGAGGGGGTCAATCCATCAACATCTTCACCATCACCATCTCATCTCAAACCCTAGTTCATCTTGTATCCAATCTTTGTATCCAAACCTCAGATTGGTACCTGTGGGTTGCTAGTAGTGTTGATTACTCCTTGTAGTTGATGCTAGTTGGTTTACTTGGTGGAAGATCATATGTTCAGATCCATTATGCATATTAATACCCCTCTGATTATGAACATGAATATGCTTTGTGAGTAGTTACGTTTGTTCCTGAGGACATGGGAGAAGTCTCTATAAGTAGTCATGTGAATTTGGTATTCGTTCGATATTTTGATGAGATGTATGTTGTCATCCCTCTAGTGGTGTCATGTGAACGTCGACTACATGACACTTCACCATTGTTTGGGCCTAGAGGGAGGCATTGGGAAGTAATAAGTAGATGATGGGTTGCTAGAGTGACAGAAGCTTCAAACCCTAGTTTATGCGTTGCTTCGTAAGGGGCTGATTTGGATCCATATGTTTCATGCTATGGTTAGGTTTACCTTAATACTTCTGTTGTAGTTGCGGATGCTTGCAATAGGGGTTAATCATAAGTGGGATGCTTGTCCAAGTAAGGACAGTACCCAAGCACCGGTCCACCCACATATCAAATTATCAAAGTACCGAACGAATCATATGAACGTGATGAAAACTAGCTTGACAATAATTCCCATGTGTCCTCGGGAGCGCTTTCCTTCATATAAGAGTTTGTCCAGGCTTGTGCCTTTTCTACAAAATGGATTGGGCCATCTTGCTGCACCTTATTTACCTTTATTACTTGCTATACCTTATCACAAAACTATCTGTTACCGATAATTTCAGTGCTTGTAGAGAATACCTTACTGAAAGATTCTTATCATTTCCTTCTGCTCCTCGCTGGGTTCGACACTCTTACTTATCAAAAAGGCTACGATAGATCCCCTACACTTGTGGGTCATCACGACCCTGCTACGGTCAGCCCCCACCGTCGCCGTCGCCGTGCCGTCGCCGACCGCCCCCGCTATGAGCCGCCGCTGCCCCGGCTATCTGTATATGATAAATTTTTATGTGATTTTTTACGTGATGATTTTTTGTTCATATATATAATGTATATATGTATGTGGATATATGTATGTATGGAGGTGGCTATGTATGTATGGATGTTAATAACATTTTTTGTCCATATATGTTTTTTTCATATATTTATTAATTTTTTTATTTAGGTTGTTAGTAGATATCAATTTTATGTTAGTGCATTTAGTGTATTTTAGGTTAGTTTATTTAGTGCATTTTAGGTTAGTGAAGAGGAAAAAGGAAAATAAGGAAAAATAAGAAAAGAGGAAGAAGGATGAAGAAGAAAAAGAAGGAGAGGAAAAAGGAAAATAAGAAGAGGAAGAACGAGAAGAAGAAGGAGAAGAAGAGGAGAGGAAGAAGAGGAGAATAAAAATAAGAAGAGAAAGAAGAAGAAAAAAAGAGGAGAAGAAGAAACAAGAGAGAGGAAGATTCTATTTTTTCTTCTTCTCCTCTTAATTAAGCCTATGCTGACTAGCTAATTGATGCATTAATTATTTTGGTATGTACATATATTAACTCTTCTTTCTTCTTTTATAGCCTTCCGGATCGAGCCAAACTTCGGTAACGAGAAGAGGCCCAAAAAAAGGTTGTGCCAGGATGAAAGGTTCACAATTACAGCAATCTCAGACGATGGCCAACCGATTGAACCCAGGCAGACCAAGGAAGCATTTTCTGCTCAGTGCAGGGCTATTGTCAGGGACATCATCCCGATCAGCATCCAGCTATGGAGTAAGGCTAAGAACAAAGGCCCTCAAGTTCCTTGTGTCACCGATAGAAAGAAAGATGATCTTTGGACCTCGCTGAAGGCAAATTTCACCCTACAGCTAGAGGAGGATCCAAATAAGTTATTTATAGAGCCATTGGTCAAGGCGTGTGCTCTTAAGAAGATGGCAGATCTATTCAGGAGGTGGAAGAATGAGTTGAAATCAACGTATGTCGACAAAGGGAAGACACCAGAATTCACCGGCCAATTTGAGAAGATACGAGATCACTGGCCTGCATTTGTGGCCTACAAGACATCAGACAACAATAAGAAGATGTCAAAGACAAACAAGAACAATCTTACAAAGAAGAAGTTTCACCATCGCACGGGGTCAGGTGGCTACCTCAAAGCCCGGCCGTTGTGGGAGAAAGCTGAGAAGCACTTGATTGCTAAAGGGGTCAAACCAGAGACATTGAACTGGCCAGACCGTTCGAGGACTTGGTTCTTCGGGTTTGGGGGAACTTTGGACCCTGAAACAGGGAAGTGTGTTTGGACGGGCGAGCAACTTTCAATACCCATCAAGAAGCTTCAGAAGTGTATCACCGCAGCGCAGCAAGGGACGTTCATTCCCAACAGATAGAGTGTAACACCCTCGATGCGACTATATCTCCCACGTGTCGAGGCACGACTTAGAGGCATAATCGCATTGAAGGCATATGTCGCAAGTTAGGCAATCTTCACAACATCCCATGTAATATAGATAATAAAAGGGGAGATAACATAGTTGGCTTACACTCGCCACGTCAATCAAGTACATAAATAACATTACATCATCCAAACACTCATGGCCCAACTACGGCGCCAAAATAAAAGATAACCCAACATGCGACACGGTCCCGATCACCCCCAACTGGGCACCACTACTGATCATCAGGAAAGGAAACATAGTATCGTTGAGAGTCCTCGTCGAACTCCCACTTGAGCTCAAGCGCGTCACCTGGAGCGGAATCATCAGGCCCTGCATCTGGTGTAATAGTAATCTGTGAGCCACAGGGACTCAGCAATCTCGCACCCTCGCGATCAAGACTATTTAAGCTTATAGGTAAGGCAAGGTAAATATGTGGAGCTGCAGCAAGCGACTAGCAAATATGGTGGCTATCCTGTTCGCAAAAGAGAGCGAGAAGAGGAGGCAAAGCGCGAGCGAGAAACTAGAGGGCAACCTGCGCAAAGCATTACTCCAACACCGTGTCCACTTCCCGGATAACACCCCGATGTAACTTCCCAATTTGTACTCCAACTCTTGCCGTTTCCGGCGTTAAGTTATTTTATTTTCTCGGGTTCGGGTCTTTGTCTCCGTGTGTTGTTATCGTTGTCATGCATCTCATATCATGTCATCATGTGCATTGCATTTGCATACGTGTTCATCTCATGCATTCGAGCATTTTCCCCGTTGTCCGTTTTGCATTCCGGCGCTTCGTTCTCCTCCGGTGGTCATTTCTAGCTTTCTTTCGTGTGTGGGGATTAAACATTTCCGGATTGGACCGAGACTTGCCAAGCGGCCTTGGTTTACTACCGGTAGACCGCCTGTCAAGTTTTGTATCATTTGGACTTCGTTTGATACTCCAACGGTTAACCGAGGGACCGAAAAGGCCTCGTGTGTGTTGCAGCCCAACACCCCTCCAATTTGGCCCAAAACCCACCTAAGCCTTCTCCATCATCTAGAGCGTTCGATCACGATCGCGTGGCCGAAAACCGCACCTCATTTGGACTCTCCTAGCTCCCTCTATGCTATAAATAGACCCCTCCGAATCCGGATCTTCCCTTCCCCGAAACCCTAAATATCTCCGCGCCGGCCGGACATTGTCCGGACGGCCGGACGTGTCTGACCCGCCGCCACCCGGCCAAACCCTCGCCTGCCATCCCTCGCCGCCCCCGGGGGGGGGCCGCGCCCCACATCACACGGCCCACCTCTCTCCTCGCCGGCCCGCGAGCCCAGGGCGGGCCCCCAGGCCCGGTCGCCGCGCCACCGCCCGAGGGCGCGTGTGCCGCGCCGTCTCCAGCTGCCTCGCCCGCCGCCGCACGCGCGCGCCGCCCCACTCCTTCGGCCGGAGCCGCACCCCGCCGCCGCCATCCTCGTCGACGCCGGCCCTACGCCCGCGCCGCCCAGCCGCCGCGTCCGCTCCCCCTCGCCGTCCCCGCCTCCACATCGACCTCCGGCGAGCTCCTCCCCGCCGGTGAACAGTGCTCGCCGGCCCGCCTCAATTTGTGCTTGTAAACCCTAATCTGGAGGTTGATTTTTCTCTAAGTCCCCAAATTCAGATCCAATGCCCCTGTTCATAGCTCCGTAACTTTGCATCCGTAGCTCCGATTCATGCATATAGCATATCAAAATGTTCATCTCAGAGAGTACATCATTTCATTCCATTGCATCATTTTCATTTGAGTTCATCTTGATGCCCGAAATGCTGTTAGAAGAGGGCTACTTGAGATAATTGTCAGATCTGCTGCTCCATTTAGCTTTTTGTCATTTTTGCCATGATTATTGTGTGCATGATATGCCCTGATGCTCTACATATGTTTTGTTAAGGGTTTTGTCATCTTTCCAGAGGTGCAACCCATGTATTTTTGTGATGTGTGTGGTGACTAGTGCAAGCTTGCAAAGTGGTGCACTTGCTAATTCTGTTTTCAGGGACTTAGCAATTCCACTAAGTCCTTGAGCTGTTTATCTCATGTTGCCATATGTTCATGTTGTTTCCTAGTGATCCGTGCCTCTTTTGAGGATGATCAGTAAGGATGTTTTGTTAATATTGTAGTGCTCTATCCATCCATGTCTTTGTTTGCAATTATGGAGCACCCTAGCTTGAGTCAATCGAGCTCTACTTTTGCTACTTTGTGAATCTGGGCAGATTGTCAACTTGTTTGCAATTTTGCCGATGATGTTGTAGTTGATCCGTGCATGCTATGCTATTGTTCTTGCCATGTCTAGCTTGCATTTTGTGCTTCTTGATGGGTGTATGCTTGTCTTGCCATGACTTGCACCGTAGTGAGTGCATCGAGCTCGTAAACATGCCTACTTGAGTTATGTTTTCAGCATGTGCCAGTTTTCACTAAGTCTGAAAACTGATTATGTTTTTGCCATGTTCACATGCTTGCAATTGTATTTTCTGATCCCTTTTGGCTCAAGGTCACTAAGGGACTTTTTTAAGCTCTTTGAGTAGCTCCATGCCATGCTTTACTTTGCCATGTTCAGGTCCTGTAGCATGTAGTTTTGTTGCTCCGAAGAGTGCTACCTGATCTGAGATCTGTTTGCCATATGCATTTTTGCCATGCTTGTTTGAACCTGTTAATGGATGAATTGGCCGTAGCTCAGTGCTAGACTTTTGTTAAGCATCTTGAATGCATCCCTGCCATGTATTTTGTTGTCATGTTTGGGTGCTGTAGCATGTTCATCTCATTGCATTTAGATGGCTACTTGCTGTAAATCGCAGACCGGTGTCATTTTTGGATCGCTTGCCATTTCCAAACCGTAACTCCGATTCCGGCGTTCTTATATCGTTTTCAAGCGATTTCATCTCATCTTTCCAGTGGCACACTTGGATTTCCAGTTGAGGCCAGGTTCATGCATTTCCTGTCATATCTTGCATTTTGCATCCCGCATCGCATCCCGCATAGCATATCATCATTGCATCATATTGCTTGATCCTTGCACGTGGTTGATTGTGTCCTTGTTGCTTGTTTGTCTTGTTTGGGTAGAGCCGGGAGACGAGTTCGCTAACGAGGAGCCCGTTGAGTTTGCTTTCGAGGATCCAGTCAACTCTGACAACTGTGCAGGCAAGATGATCATACCCTCGAAATCACTACTATCTTTGCTATGCTAGTTTGCTCGCTCTTTTGCTATGCCAATGCTACGATGCCTACCACTTGCTTTGCAAGCCTCCCAAATTGCCATGTCAAACCTCTAACCCACCATGTCCTAGCAAACCGTTGATTGGCTATGTTACCGCTTTGCTCAGCCCCTCTTATAGCGTTGCTAGTTGCAGGTGAAGATTGGAGGCCGTTCCTTGTTGGAACATTTATTTACTTGTTGGGATATCATTATATTGCTATGTTATCTTAATGCATCTATATACTTGGTAAAGGGTGGAAGGCTCGGCCTCTCGCCTAGTGTTTTGTTCCACTCTTGCCGCCCTAGTTTCCGTCATATCGGTGTTATGTTCCCGGATTTTGCGTTCCTTACGCGGTTGGGTTATAATGGGAACCCCTTGATAGTTCGCCTTGATTAAAGCTTTTCCAGCAATGCCCAACCTTGGTTTTACCATTTGCCACCTAGCCTTTTCTTTCCCTTGGGTTCTGCAGACTCAAGGGTCATCTTATTTTAACCCCCCCGGGCCAGTGCTCCTCTGAGTGTTGGTCCAAACCGTCAGCCGCCGGTGGCTACCAGGGGCAACTCTGGGCTGGCCTACCGGAAGTTTAGACAATCTGAGTGTGCCCTGAGAAAGAGATATGTGCAGCTCCTATCGGGATTTGTCGGCACATTCGGGCGGTGTTGCTGGTCTTGTTTTAACCTGTCGAAGTGTCTTGAATAACCGAGATACCGAGTCTGATCGGAACGTCTTGGGAGGAGGTCTATTCCTTCGTTGACCGTGAGAGCTTGTCATGGGCTAAGTTGGGACTCCCCTGCAGGGATTTGAACTTTCGAAAGCCGTGCCCGCGGTTATGGGCAGATGGGAATTTGTTAATGTCCGGTTGTAGATAACTTGAACCTTAACTTAATTAAAATGAATCAACTGAGTGTGTTACCGTGATGGCCTCTTCTCGGCGGAGTCCGGGAAGTGGACACGGTGTTGGAGTAATGTTTGCGCAGGTTGTTCTCTAGTTTCTCGCTCGCGCTTTGCCTCCTCTTCTCGCTCTCTTTTGCGAATAAGTTAGCCACCATATACGCTAGTCGCTTGCTGCAGCTCCACATATTTACCTTGCCTTACCTATAAGCTTAAATAGTCTTGATCGCGAGGGTGCGAGATTGCTGAGTCCCTGTGGCTCACAGATTACTATTACACCAGATGCAGGGCCTGATGATTCCGCTCCAGGAGACGCACTTGAGCTCAAGTGGGAGTTCGACGAAGACTCTCAACGTTACTATGTTTCCTTTCCCGATGATCAGTAGTGGTGCCCAGTTGGGGGTGATTGGGACCGTGTCGCATGTTGGGTTCTCTTTTATTTTGGCGCCGTAGTCGGGCCATGAGTGTTTGGATGATGTAATGTTATTTATGTACTTGATTGACGTGGCGAGTGTAAGCCAACTATTGTTATCTCCCCTTTATTATTTATATTACATGGGATGTTGTGAAGATTGCCTAACTTGCGACATATGCCTTCAATGCGATTATGTCTCTAAGTCGTGCCTCGACAACGTGGGAGCTATAGTCTCATCGAGGGTGTTACACTTCCCGACTCCGCCGAGAAGAGACCATCACGGTAACACACTCAGTTGATTCATTTTAATTAAGTTAAGGTTCAAGTTATCTACAACCGGACATTAACAAATTCCCATCTGCCCATAACCGCGGGCACGGCTTTTGAAAGTTCAAATCCCTGCAGGGGAGTCCCAACTTAGCCCATGACAAGCTCTCACGGTCAACGAAGGAATAGACCTCCTCCAAGACGTTCCGATCAGACTCGGTATCTCGGTTCTTCAAGACACTTCGACAGGTTAAAACAAGACCAGCAACACCGCCCGAATGTGCCGACAAATCCCGATAGGAGCTGCACATATCTCTTTCTCAGGGCACACTCAGATTGTCCTAGGTACAGGTAGGCCAGCCCAGAGTTGCCCCTGGTGGCCACCGAGCTGACAGGTGGACCAACACTCAGAGGAGCACTGGCCCGGGGGGGGGTTAAAATAAGATGACCCTCGGGCTCCGGAAACCCAAGGGAAAAAGAGGCTAGGTGGCAAATGGTAAAACCAAGGTTGGGCATTGCTGGAAAAGCTTTAATCAAGGCGAACTATCAAGGGGTTCCCATTATAACCCAACCGCGTAAGGAACGCAAAATCCGGGAACATAACACCGATATGACGGAAACTAGGGCGGCAAGAGTGGAACAAAACACTAGGCGAGAGGCCGAGCCTTCCACCCTTTACCAAGTATATAGATGCATTAAGATAACAAATAATATAATGATATCCCAACAAGTAAATAAATGTTCCAACAAGGAACGGCTCCAATCTTCACCTGCAACTAGCAACGCTATAAGAGGGGCTGAGCAAAGCGGTAACATAGCCAATCAACGGTTTGCTAGGACATGGTGGGTTAGAGGTTTGACATGGCAATTTGGGAGGCTTGAAAAGCAAGTGGTAGGCATCGTAGCATTGGCATAGCAAAAGAGCGAGCATCTAGCAAAGCAAAGATAGTAGTGATTTCGAGGGTATGATCATCTTTCCTGCAAAGTTGTCAGAGTTGACTGGATCCTCAAAAGCAAACTCAACGGGCTCCTCATTAGCGAACTCGTCTCCCGGCTCTATCCAAACAAGACAAACAAGCAACAAGGACACGATCAACCACGTGCAAAGCTCAAACAATATGATGCAATGATGGTATGCTATGCGGGATGCGATGCGGGATGCATATGCAAGATTTGACAAGGGATGCATGAACCTGGCCCCAACTTGGAATACCAAGTGTGCCACTGGAAAGATGAGATGAAATCGCTTGAAAACGATATAAAGAACGCCGGAATCGGAGTTACGGTTTGGAAATGGCAAGCGATTCAAATATGACACGTTCTGCGATTTACAGCAAGTAGCATCTAAATGCAATGAGATGAACATGCTACAGCACAAACATGACACAAAATACATGGCAGGGATGCATTCATGATGCTTAACAAAAGTCTAGCACTGAGCTACGGCCAATTCATCCATTAACAGGTTCAAACAAGCATGGCAAAAATGCATATGGTAAACAGATCTCAGACTTAGTGAAATTAACACTTGTCTGGAATTTCAGATCAGGTAGCACTCTTCGGAGCAACAAAACTATATGCTACAGGACCTGAACATGGCAAAGTAAAGCATGGCATGGAGCTACTCAAAGAGCTTAACAAAAGTCCCTTAGTGACCTTGAGCCAAAAAGAATCAAGTAGCATTTAGAGCGATGCACTCACTACAGAGCAAGTCATGACAAGCTAAGCATACACCCATCAAGAATACACAAAATCAAGCTAGACATGGCAAGAACAATAGCATAGCATGCACGGATCAACTACAACATCCTCGGCAAAATCGCTAACAAGTAGACAATCTGCCCAGATTCACGAAGTAGCAAAAGTAGAGCTCGATTGACTCAAGCTAGGGTGCTCCATAATTGCAAACAAAGACATGGATGGATAGAGCACTACAAGATTAACAAAACATCCTTACTGATCATCCTCAAAAGAGGCACGGATCACTAGGAAACAACATGAACATATGGCCATATGAGATAAACAGCTCAAGGACTTAGTGGAAATGCTAAGTCCCTGAAATCAGCATTACCAAGTGCCTCACTTTGCAAGCTTGTGCTAGTCACCACACACATCACAAAAATACATGGGTTGCACCTCTGGAAAGATGGCAAAACCCTTAACAAAACATATGTAGAGCTCATGGGCATATCATGCACACAATAATCATGGCAAAAATGACAAATAGCTAAATGGAGCAGCAGATCTGACAATTATCTCAAGTAGCACCTCTTCTAACAGCATTTCGGGCATCAAGATGAACTCAAATGAAAATGATGCAATGAGATGAAATGATGTGCTCTCTAGACGAACATTTTGATATGCTATATGCCCAAAACGGAGCTACGGATGCAAAGTTACGGCACGATGAACAAGGCATAATTAGGGTTTCGACAAAAAGTCAACCGCGAGTTTTGATCCCAGATCTGGCATGCTTCCCGAGGTCGCCGGAACAGTTCACCGGAGCTGCTGGACCTCGCCGGAGGAAGGAGCCGGCAAGGGGGAGGGACTTGGCGCGCGGTGGAGGAGAGGCCGGGGCGCGCGCACGGCGAGGCGGCGGCGGGCTCGGCCGCCGGACTTGGAGCGGCGCCGGTGGAGGAGTTCGCCGGCGCGGGCGGTGCGGTGGAGGAGAGGCCGGCGCGTGCGGCCGGGCGGGGAAGAAGCCGGCGGCGGGGCGCGGCTCCTCTGGCCCAGGCGGGAGCGCGGAGGGCTGGCTCGGGCCGGGACGGGCGCGACGGGAGGAGGCCGGCGTGCCACGTGGCGCTGCGTGGTTGGCGGGCGGATGCGGCGGACGTGTCCGGCCGTCGGACACGTCCGGGCGAGGGATTTTTTTTAGGGTTTAGAGAGAGGGGATCCGAGATTTGGAATGGGGGAGGTATATATAGGCATAGAGGGAGCTAGGAGTGTCCAAATGAGGTGCGGTTTTCGGCCACGCGATCGTGATCGAACGCTCTAGATGATGGAGAGGGTTTTGGTGGGTTTTGGGCCAAATTGGAGGGGTGTTGGGCTGCAACACACACGAGGCCTTTTCGGTCCCTCGGTTAACCGTTGGAGTATCAAACGAAGTCCAAATGATACGAAACTTGACAGGCGGTCTACCGGTAGTAAACCAAGGCCGCTTGGCAAGTCTCGGTCCAATCCGGAAATGTTTAATCCCCACACACGAAAGAAAGGTAGAAATGACCACCGGAGGAGAACGAAGCGCCGGAATGCAAAACGGACAACGGGGAAAATGCTCGAATGCATGAGATGAACACGTATGCAAATGCAATGCACATGATGACATGATATGAGATGCATGACAACGACAACAACACACGGAGACAAAACCGAACCCGAGAAAATAAAAATAACTTAACGCCGGAAACGGCAAGAGTTGGAGTACAAATAGGGAAAGTTACATCCGGGTGTTACAACACTCCACCACTACGAAAGGATCTCGTCCCGAGATCTAGGACTGAAAGAACGCCGGGTACTCAGAACGGAGGTGATCCTCGCGTTCCCAGGTAGCTTCACGGTCGGAATGGTGTGACCACTTGACTTTGAGAAATTTGATTGACTTGTTGCGAGTCTTGCGTTCAGTCTCTTCAAGAATAGCAACTGGGTGCTCACGATAAGAGAGATCTTCTTGGAGCTCAATGTCCTCGAAGTTGACGGTGCGGTCAGGAGTCTTGAAGCACTTTCGAAGCTGAGAGACATGGAACACGTCATGAACATTTGCAAAGTTTGAAGGAAGCTCGAGTTGATAGGCGAGGTCGCCTCTCTTGCTGACAATCTTGAAAGGTCCCACGTATCTAGGGGCAAGCTTCCCTTTGATACCGAAGCGACGAGTACCTTTCATAGGAGAGACGCGGAGGTAAACATGATCTCCGATCTCGAAAGCCAAATCACGGTGCTTACTATCATAGTAGCTCTTCTGGCGGGATTGGGCTGCTTTGAGGTTATCTCGAATGACTTTGCACATTTCCTCTGCCTCTGTGATTAAGTCATTACCCAGAAGCTGACGTTCACCGGTTTCAGACCAGTTGAGAGGGGTACGGCACTTCCTGCCATACAGGATTTCAAATGGGGCCTTGCCCGAACTTGCTTGAAAACTGTTGTTGTAGGAGAATTCAGCATATGGAAGACAATCCTCCCACTTCATGCCGAAGGAGATCACACAAGCCCTGAGCATATCTTCAAGAATCTGGTTGACACGCTCGACTTGACCGCTAGTTTGAGGATGGAAAGCTGTGCTGAAGCGGATGTTGGTGCCCATGGCCTTCTGAAAAGAATCCCAAAACTTGGAGGTAAAGATGCTGCCACGGTCTGAAGAGATCACTTGGAATACCGTGCAGAGAGACAATTCGAGAGGTATAGAGTTCCGCCAATTGAGCTGCAGTGATCGACTCTTTGATAGGCAGAAAGTGAGCCACTTTGGTGAGTTTGTCGATGACAACGAATATAGCATCATTGCCACGCTTGGACTTTGGAAACCCAGTCACGAAGTCCATCTTCAATGTGGTCCAAACTTCCATTCTGGAATGGCAAGAGGTTGGAGGAGACCAGCTGGCCTTTGGTGTTCTGCCTTCACTCTTCTGCAGACATCACATTCATTCACGAATTGAGCAATCTCGCGCTTCATTCGAGTCCACCAATAAGCCTGCTTGAGGTCCTGATACATCTTCGTGCTCCCAGGGTGGATGGAGAGGAGAGAATTGTGAGCCTCGTTCATGATCACTTTACGAGTCACCTTTGGGCACACAATACGATCCTCGAAGAAGAGAGTGTCCTTGTCATCAAGGCGGTAGCACTTGTACTTGGGTTGACTCTTGGCAATCCCAATCTTCACCTTTTTCACCATAGCATCAAGAAGCTAGGCTTGGCGAATCTGGTCTTCCAAGGTAGGAGAGACTTGATGGTTGGCGAGGAAACCTTGAGGAACAACTTGCAGATTAAGTTTGCGGAAAGCTTCACAAAGCTCGGGTTGATAAGGCTTGAGAATAAGACTGTTGCAATAAGCCTTCCTGCTTAATGCGTCAGCAATCACATTGGCCTTGCCTGGAGTATTCTCGATACTCGGATTATACTCTTGAATCATTTCGACCCATCGAGTCTACTGAGGTTGAGATTAGGCTGAGTGAAGATGTACTTGAGACTCTTGTGGTCAGTGAAGATGTCCACTTTTCTTCCCAATAAGAGATGTCTCCAAGTCAAAAGAGCGTGCACAACTGCCGCCAACTCGAGATCATGAGTGGGGTAGTTCTTCTCATTGGGCTTCAACTGGCGGGAGGTATAAGCAACAACTTTCTTCTCTTGCATCAACACTGCGCCAAGACCTTGGAGAGAGGCATCACAAAAGACCTCGTACGGCTTGGATTCATCTGGCGGAGTCAGAAATGGAGCAGTGATCAATTTCTCTTTCGAAGTGTTGAAAGCAATGTCACAATCTGGAGACCAAACGTACTTGACGTGCTTCTGGAGAAGATTAGAGAGAGGCTTCGCAATCTTGGAGAAGTTTTCAACGAATCTTCGACAGTAGCTTGCGAGACCGAGGAAGCTACGGAGTTGCTTCACGTTCTGAGGAGGTTCCCAATTCACAATTGCAGACACCTTCTCAGGATTCACCGCAATGCCTTGGCAGAGATGAATATGACCAAGATAAAGAACCTCATCGAGCCAAAATTCGCACTTGGAGAACTTGGCGTAGAACTTGTGTTCCTCAGCTTATCGAGTACCAAACGCAAGTGCTTGGCATGATCTTCCTTGTTCTTCGAGAAAACCAGAATGTCGTCGAGATAGACCAAAAGAAGAAGTCATTGGTGTAGGCGTTGAAGATGAAGTTCATCATGCGAGAGAAAGTCAGATGAGCGTTGACGAGGCCAAAAGACATGACCGTGTATTCATATGAACCATAGCTTGTCCTGAGAGCCATCTTGGGAATATCTTGCTCACGGATTCGAATCTGATGATAACCTATACGGAGATCAAGCTCGGAGAATACTTGGGCACCTTTGAGTTGTTCGAACAGCTCGTTGATGTTGGGAAGTGGGTATTTGTTCTTTATGGTCTTCTTGTTCAATGGACGGTAATCAACATAGAGTCGGTCCGTTCCATCCTTCTTCTTCACAAAAAGAACACCACAACCCCACGGAGAAGAACTAGGCCGGATGAGACCCATTCTTTCTTGAATATCGAGTTGCTTCTTCAGCTCCTTCAACTCTTCAGGTCCGAGCTTGTAAGGACGCTTGCACACAGGTTCCATGCCAGGCTCAAGATCGATGACGAATTCAACTGGCCGGTGCGGAGGCATTCTTGGAAGCTCTTCTGGAAAGGCGTCTTGATATTCGCAAACGACTGGAATTTGCGAGATAGCATCCAGTTCACCCTTCTCATTGAGAGAAAACAGACGGATAGTATCATCACGAGCGGCAAATACAATTACATCCTCAGGCGAATGAGTCAATTGAATCTGCCTTGCAGCACAATCAAGATGCACCTTGTGCTTAGAAAGCCAATCCATCCCGAGAATAAGATCAATATCCGAGTTACCAAGAACCATAGGAGAAGAAAGGGACTTGTAGTCGCCCAAGGTGATAGTAACGTGCGGCGCCATCATTTTAGTGTTCATGAACAAACCCGGAGAAGAAACCGCTATCGGCTTAGGCAAATCAATAGTATGCACATCATGCATGGATGCAAAAGGCTTCGATAAAAATGATAAAGATGCACCAGTGTCAAAAAGAACTCTTGCGGGAATGTCATTAACAGGAAGGTTACCCATGAATCACATCTGGCGAGTCCTCTGCCTGAGCTGCATTCAGCAAGTTGACCTTGGCGGACTTGGGGTTATGCTTGACCACAGCTGTACTTGCCGATCTGACAGGAGGAGGAGGAGGAAGACGCCTCTGGTTGAAACACTTGTTGGCATAGTGACCCTTCTGTTGGCACTTGTTGCACGTGACCTCTGAAAGCGGACGGTGATACGGAGCACTCGATCTTGGAGCTTGAGACGAAGTCTTGTTCTGAAAGCCGGGTTGGGTGGGTGGGAAGAACCACTGCCACCTTTGCTCTTCTGCTGATACGGCTGACGGAACGGAGGAGGAGGAAGCCAATACTTCTGCTGCTTGGCCACTTGAGTAGAGGAAGAAGGAGTAATCTCTGACTCGCTTCTGGAAGCATCACACCTCAACTGAGCAGCCTCTTGCTTCAATGCCATGTTGTAGAACTCATCGTATCTCAAGGGCTCAAAGAGAACAAGAGCTAGCTGGAATTTCTTCTCTGAGACCACCCCTGAACTGGTATATCATGCTCTTCTCATCAGGGACGTCCTGCTTGGCAAAGCGGGCGAGCTTCTGGAACAACTTGTTGTAGTCATAGACAGACAAAGAGCCTTGCTTCAGGTTGCGGAATTCTCACGCTTGCTTTCAACCACGCTCTGAGGGATATGATGAGCTCTGAAATCTTGACGGGATTCATCCCAGGTAATCACACGTCCACCTCTGGAATCCTTGTACTGGTGGAACCATTCTGCAGCTTGATCTTTGAGTTGGAAGGAAGCAAACTTGACGAAATCCTCAGGCCTGACGTTACTGCACTCGAAATGCTTGCATAGATCCACGAGCCAATCGTCAGCATCAGTTGCCTCAACACAATTGCTGGAAGTCTTTGGCCCGTTAGCAAGGAACTGGTTGAGTGTAGCAAAGTGATTCTGATTGTTGCCTTGGTTCCCTTGGTTTCCTTGATTGTGCTCTTGAAGAATTTGCATGATCAACTGTGTGTTTGCATTGGTTGCGGCCATCACAGCTTGCCATGCCTCCGGAGGAGGGGGAGGTGGTGGCGGATCTTGATTCTGATTCTGATTGGTGCTCTTAGCGGGAGCCATCCTGAAGAGGTTGACCACCGTTAGCACAGACAGATAAAATGAAGCTGAAACCAACGGAATGAAAATTGCAACATAGTCTTCACATCCGAACAAAATGAACGAATGCATTCCTCTTGAAATGGTCACATATCCATAAATTGAGAAGCCACTTAGAATTGAGGTAGAAGAATAAATCAACAAGGTACGGACAAGAACGAATACTTGGTGAGGATTACCCAATCCCAAACCAAATATCCGGAAGAAGAACTAGAGCTACAAGAATTCCCACCTATGAAACTCCCGAACCTTTCCGGTTATGCAATCAGGTGTTGGGGATACAGGGGAAGCATAATATCTCACCCAAACTAGCAAATCCTACATCCAGCTGTATCCATCCTTCAACACATAACCAAGAAACCTTCGGAAACCATCTACCTCAACCTTCGAAAAGCATCCGTTATACAAGTTATGGCGATACTCCCGAACTCCCGCCCCAATACTGGGTGGCGTCGAGGTTATCTCACCAACGAACTGCATAAAAGAGATTTTCGATGTCGGCGTACTAAACTCAGGTATTCCAGAACTGCAACGATAAAATTATGACGACAACACCTCAGAGCTCAACTCCCCGGGACACTTCCACTAAACCCCTGACAGGAGGCACCAAGACAATGTTCTCATCATAAAACCATCGGAACGATTCCAAGATACCCGCGTGATCCTAAATTTTTTAGTGAAATTTGAGAAGAGAAGTCAAAACTCTACGTCAGGATGCCTTACCAGAGCGATGAGGAGACTGGGAGTAAAAAGAATTCCTAACTCTCCGATATATAATTCCTAAATGACTCAAAACATTTTTCTAGACACAACTCGGCCGCTAAAAACGATCAAGCAATGGGGGCTCCTAATGTCGGGGAAGGCTCTGATTACCAACTTGTAACACCCTCGATGCGACTATATCTCCCACGTGTCGAGGCACGACTTAGAGGCATAATCGCATTGAAGGCATATGTCGCAAGTTAGGCAATCTTCACAACATCCCATGTAATATAATAATAAAAGGGGAGATAACATAGTTGGCTTACACTCGCCACGTCAATCAAGTACATAAATAACATTACATCATCCAAACACTCATGGCCCGACTACGGCGCCAAAATAAAAGAGAACCCAACATGCGACACGGTCCCGATCACCCCCAACTGGGCACCACTACTGATCATCAGGAAAGAACATAGTATGAGAGTCCTCGTCGAACTCCCACTTGAGCTCAAGCGTCACCTGGCGGAATCATCCAGGCCCTGCATCTGGTTATAGTAATCTGTGAGCCACAGGGACTCAGCAATCTCGCACCCTCGCGACCAAGACTATTTAAGCTTATAGGTAAGGCAAGGTAAATATGTGGAGCTGCAGCAAGCGACTAGCATATATGGTGGCTATCCTGTTCGCAAAAGAGAGCGAGAAGAGGAGGCAAAGCAGAGCGAGAAACTAGAGAGCAACCTGCGCAAGCATTACTCCAACACCGTGTCACTTCCCGGACTCCGCCGAGAAGAGACCATCACGGTAACACACTCAGTTGATTCATTTTAATAAGTTAAGGTTCAAGTTATCTACAACCGGACATTAACAAATTCCCATCTGCCCATAACCGCGGGCATGGCTTTCGAAAGTTCAAATCCCTGCAGGGGAGTCCCAACTTAGCCCATGACAAGCTCTCACGGTCAACGAAGGAATAGACCTCCTCCCGAGACTTCCGATCAGACTCGGTATCTCGGTTCTTCAAGACACTTCGACAGGTTAAAACAAGACCAGCAACACCGCCCGAATGTGCCGACAAATCCCGATAGGAGCTGCACATATCTCGTTCTCAGGGCACACTCGCAGACGTCGGGTAGGCCAGCCCAGAGTTGCCCCTGGTAGCCCCGGACATCGCTCGGTTGGACCAACACTCAGGGAGCACTGGCCCGGGGGGGGGGGGCTAAATAAGATGACCCTCGGGCTCCGAAACCCAAGGGAAAAAGAGGCTAGGTGGAATGGTAAAACCAAGGTTGGGCATTGCTGGAAAAGCTTTAATCAAGGCGAACTATCAAGGGGTTCCCATTATAACCCAACCGCGTAAGGAACGCAAAATCCGGGAACATAACACCGATATGACGGAAACTAGGGCGGCAAGAGTGGAACAAAACACTAGGCGAGAGGCCGAGCCTTCCACCCTTTACCAAGTATATAGATGCATTAAGATAACATGGCAATATAATGATATCCCAACAAGTAAATAATGTTCCAACAGGGAACGGTCTCCAATCTTCACCTGCAACTAGCAACGCTATAAGAGGGGCTGAGCAAAGCGGTAACATAGCCAATCAACGGTTTGCTAGGACATGGTGGGTTAGAGGTTTGACATGGCAATTTGGGAGGCTTGAAAGCAAGTGGTAGGCATCGTAGCATTGGCATAGCAAAAGAGCGAGCAATCTAGCATAGCAAAGATAGTAGTGATTTCGAGGGTATGATCATCTTGCCTGCAAAGTTGTCAGAGTTGACTGATCCTCGAAAGCAAACTCAACGGGCTCCTCGTTAGCGAACTCGTCTCCCGGCTCTACTCCAAACAAGACAAACAAGCAAACGGAACACAATCAACCACGTGCGAGGCTCAAACAATATGATGCAATGATGGTATGCTATGCGGGATGCATATGCAAGATTTGACAAGGGATGCAAGAACCTGGCCTCAACTTGGAAATCCAAGTGTTCCACTGGAAAGATGAGATGAAATCGCTTGAAAACGATATAAAGCACACCGGAACCGGAGTTACGGTTTGAAAATGGCAAGCGATTCAAATATGACCACGTTCTGCGATTTACAGCAAGTAGTCATCTAAATGCAATGAGATGAACATGCTAAAGCATTCAAACATGACAACAAAATACATGGTAGGGATGCATTCAAGATGCTTAACAAAAGTCTAGCACTGAGCTACGGCCAATTCATCCATTAACAGGTTCAAACAAGCATGGCAAAAATGCATATGGTAAACAGATTTCAGACTTAGTGAAATTAACACTTGTCTGGAATTTCAGATCAGGTAGCACACTTCGGAGCAACAAAACTATATGCTACAGGACCCGAACAGGGAAAAGTAAAGCATGACATGGAGCTACTCAAAGAGCTTAACAAAAGTCTCTTAGTGACCTTGAGCCAAAAGGGATCAGAAAATACAATTGCAAGCATGTGAACATGGCAAAAACATAATCAGTTCTCAGACTTAGTGAAAACTGGAGCATGCTGAAACAGATATCAAGTAGGCATGGTTACGAGCTCGATGCACTCACTACGGGCCAAGTCATGATAATCTAAGCATACATCCATCAAGAATACACAAAATGCAAGATAGACATGGCAAGAACAACACCATAGCATGCACGGATCAACTACAACATCCTCGGCAAAATCGCTAACAAGTAGACAATCTGCCCAGATTCACGAAGTAGCAAAAGTAGAGCTCGATTGACTCAAGCTAGGGTGCTCCATAATTGCAAACAAAGACATGGATGGATAGAGCACTACAAGATTAACAAAACATCCTTACTGATCATCCTCAAAAGAGGCACGGATCACTAGGAAACAACATGAACATATGGCCATATGAGATAAACAGATCAAGGACTTAGTGGAAATGCTAAGTCCCTGAAATCAGCATTACCAAGTGCCTCACTTTGCAAGCTTGTGCTAGTCACCACACACATCACAAAAATACATGGGTTGCACCTCTGGAAAGATGGCAAAACCCTTAACAAAACATATGTAGAGCTCATGGGCATATCATGCACACAATAATCATGGCAAAAATGACAAATATCTAAATGGAGTAGCAGATCTGACAATTATCTCAAGTAGCACTCTTCTAACAGCATTTCGGGCATCAAGATGAACTCAATGAAATGATGCATGGAATGGAATGATGTGCTCTCGAGGCGAACATTTTGATATGCTATATGCGCGAAACGGAGCTACGGATGCAAGTTACGACGACGATGAATAAGCAGTGGACTCAGGACTTGGGGGAAAAATGAGTCAACCTCTCCCAGATCTAGGGTTGCACACGGATCGAGGCGGGCGGATCCGAGCTCGCGGAGCTCTTGTCGGCCGAAGTGGAGGGGTGTTTGCCCGCGAGGTGGGGTCGCCGGATCCGGCCCCTCCGCGGCTGGATCCGGTCGGAGCGAGGGCGCCGGTGACACCGAGGATAGGAGGCGGCTGGCTAGGACGTGCGGCGGCGCGGCGCGGGGTCTCCGACGGCGAGGTGGTGGCGCGCCAGCGTCGGGTTCCCGGAGGTGACGGGGGGAGACCAGGCGGCGGGGCGGAGGTAGCCGAAACCACGGCGGCGGCGGATCCCGGGCGCGGGGGCCGGCTACGGGCTCCCGGGAGCGCGGCGGCGGGGACGTTGCCACGTGGCAGGCGCGGGATGCGCGGGAGCGGACACTGTCCGGCGCGGGCCGGACATGTCGGTTCGCGGGCGGATCTGGATTTAGGTTTCGAAGGGGAGATCGGATTTGGAATGGGGGAGGTATATATAGGCATAGAGAGCTAGGAGAGTCCAAATGAGGTGCGGTTCGGCCCGCGATCATGATTGACGCTCTAGATGATGGAGAGGGTTATGGTGGGTTTTGGGCCAACTTGGAGGGGTGGGCCGCAACACCACGAGGCTTTTTCGGTTCCTCGGTTAACCGTTGGGAGGCATCAAACGAAGTCAAATGGTACGAACTTGACAAGGCGCTCTACCCGGTAGTAAGCCAAGGCCGGTTGGCAAGTCCCGGTCCAACCCGGAAATGTTTAATCCCCAACATAGAAAAGAAGGTAGAATGACCACCGGAGGGAGAACGAAAGCGCCGGAATGCAAAACGGACAACGGGAAATTGCTCGAATGCATGAGACGAACACGGTATGCAAAATGCAATTCACATGATGACATGATATGAGATGCATGACAACGACAACAACACACGGAGACAACCTGACCGAGAAAATAAAATAACTTAAGGCCGGAAACGGCAAGAGTTGGAATACATATTGGGAAAGTCATAACCGGGGTGTTACAACTAAATTTCAAGGTATAAGTGTTGTCCCTGAGTATGCACTGTTGCGATAGTTCGTTGTGCCGAGACACCACGTGATGATCGGGTGTGATAAGCTCTACGTTCACATACAATGGATGCAAGCCAGTTTTGCACACGCGGAATACTCGGGTTAAACTTGACGAGCCTAGCATATGCAGATATGGCCTCGGAACACTGGAGACCGAAAGGTCGAGCGTGAATCATATAGTAGATATGATCAACATAGGGATGTTCACCATTGAAAACTACTCCATCTCACGTGATGATCGGACATGGTTTAGTTGATTTGGATCACGTGATCATTTAGATGACTAGAGGGATGTCTATCTAAGTGCGAGTTCTTGAGTAATATGATTAATTGAACTTTAATTTATCATGAACTTAGTCCTGATAGTATTTGCATAACTATGTTGTAGATCAAAAGCTCGCGATGTAGCTCCCCGTTTATTTTGATATGTTCCTAGAGAAAAACCAAGTTGAAAGATGTTAGTAGCAATGATGTGGATTGGATCCGTGATCTGAGGATTATCCTCATTGTTGCATAGAAGAATTATGTCCTTGATGCACCGCTAGGTGACAGACCGGTTGCAGGAGCAGATGCAGATGTTATGAACGTTTGGCGAGCTCGATATGATGACTACTTGATAGTTTAGTGCACCATGCTTTACGGCTTAGAATCGGGACTTCAAAGACATTTTGAATGCCACAGAGCATATGAGATGTTCCAAGAGTTAAAATTAGTATTTCAGACTCATGCCCATGTCAAAAGGTATGAGACCTTTGACAAGCACTTTGCCTACAAGATGGAGGAGAATAGCTCAGCTAGTGAGCATGTGCTCAGAATGTCTGAGTACTACAATCACTTGAATCAAGTGGGAGTTAATCTTCCAGATAATATAGTGATTGACAGAGTTCTCTAGTCACTATCACCAAGTTACTGGAACTTCGTGATGAACTATAATATGCAAGGGATAGCGGAAACGATTCCCA
>NC_053026.1:263271391-263282294 GCF_003073215.2 Triticum urartu | reverse complement strand
GATGTTGGTGCCCATGGCCTTCTGAAAAGAATCCCCAAACTTAAGGGTAAAGATGCTGCCACGGTCTGAAGAGATCACCTGTGGAATACCATGCAGAGAGACAATTCAAGAGGTATAGAGTTCCGCCAATTGAGCTGCAGTGATTGACTCTTTGATAGGCAGAAAGTGAGCCACTTTGGTGAGTTTGTCGATGACAATGAATATAGCATCATTGCCACGCTTGGACTTTGGAAACCCAGTCACGAAGTCCATTTCAATGTGGTCAAACTTCCATTCTAGAATGGCAAGAGGTTGGAGGAGACCTGCTGGCCTTTGGTGTTCTGCCTTCACTCTTCTGCAGACATCACATTCATTCATGAATTGAGCAATCTCGCGCTTCATTCGAGTCCACCAATAAGCTTGCTTGAGGTCCTGATACATCTTCGTGCTCCCAGGGTAGATGGAGAGGAGAGAATTGTGAGCCTCGTTCATTGATCACTTTACGGAGGTCACCTTTGCACAACAATACGATCCTCGAAGAAAGAGAGTATCCTTGTCATCAAGCGGTAGCACTTGTACTTGGTTGACTCTTGGCAATCCCAATCTCACCTTTCACCATAGCATCAAAGAAGCTGGGCTTGGGGCGAATCTGATCTTCCAAGGTAGGAGAGACTTGAAGGTTGGCGAGGAAACCTTGAGGAACAACTGCAGATTAAGTTTTGCGGAAAGCTTTTACAAAGCTCGGGTTGGTAAGGCTTGAGAATAAGACTGTTGCAATAAGCCTTCCTCGAATGCGTCAGCAATCACATTTGCCTTCCTGGAGTATACTCGATACTCGGATATACTCTTGAATCATTTCGACCCATCGAGTTGCCTGAGGTGAGATTAGGCTGAGTGAAGATTGTACTTGAGACTCTTGATCAGTGAAAATGCCACTTTTCTTCCCAATAAGAGATGTCTCCAAAGTCAAAAGAGCATGCACAACTGCCTCCAACTCGAGATCATGAGTGGGGTAGTTCTTTTCATTGGGCTTCAATTGGCGAGAGGTATAAGCAACAACTTTCTTCTCTTGCACCAACACTGCGCCAAGACCTTGGAGAGAGGCATCACAAAAGACCTCGTACGACTTGGATTCATCAGGCGGAGTCAGAACTGGAGCAGTGATCAATTTCTCTTTCAAAGTGTTGAAAGCAATGCCACACTCTGAAGACCAAACGTACTTGATGTGCTTCTGGAGAAGATTTGAGAGAGGCTTCGCGATCTTAGAAAAGTTCTCAACGAATCTTCGGCAATAGCTTGCGAGCCGAGGAAGCTACGGCGGTGCTTCACGTTCTGAGGAGGTTCCCAATTCACAATTGCAGACACCTTCTCAGGATTCACGGCAATGCCCTTGGCAGAGATGATATGACCAAGATAAAGAACCTCATCGAGCCAAAATTCGCACTTGGAGAACTTGGCGTAGAACTTGTGTGCCCTCAACTTATCGAGTACCAAACGCAAGTGCTTGGCATGATCTTCCTTGTTCTTCGAGAAAACCAGAATGTCGTCGAGATAGACCAAAATGAAGTCCTTGGTGTAGGCGTTAAAAATGAAGTTCATCATGCGAGAGAACGTCGGAGGAGCGTTGACGAGGCCAAAAGACATGACAGTGTATTCATATGAACCATAGCTTGTCCTGAAAAGCGTCTTGGGAATATCTTGCTCACGGATTCGAATCTGATGATAACCCATACGGAGATCAAGCTTGGAGAATACTTGGGCACCTTTGAGTTGTTCGAACAGCTCGTTGATGTTGGGAAGTGGGTATTTGTTCTTGATGGTCTTCTTGTTCAATGGACGGTAATCAACACAAAGCCGGTCCGTCCATCCTTCTTCTTCACAAAAAGAACACCACACCCCACGGAGAAGAACTAGGCCGATGAGACCCATTTTTCTTGAATATCGAGTTGCTTCTTTAGCTCCTTCAACTATTCAGGTCCGAGCTTGTAAGGACGTTTGCAAACCGGTTCCGTGCCAGGCTCAAGATCAATAACGAATTCAACTAGCCGGTGCGGAGGCATTCTTGGAAGCTCTTTTGGAAAGACATCTTGATATTCAAACGACTGGAATTTGCGAGATAGCATCGAGTTCACCCTTCTCATTGAGAGAAAATAGACGGGTATCATCACGAGCGGCAAAGACAATTACATCCTCAGACGAATGAGTCAATTGAATCTGCTTGGCTGCACAATCAAGATGTGCCTTGTGCTTAGAAAGCCAATCCATTCCGATAATAAGATCAATATCCGAGTTACCAAGAACCACCGGAGAAGAGAGAAACTTGTAGTCACCCAACATGATAGTAACATCCGGAGCAATAGCGCTTGCATTCATGAATTTACCCGAAGAAACAACAGATAACTGTCTAGGCAAATCTTGTAAAGGCAACTCATGCTTAGAAACAAATGGTCTCGAGATGAAACAATGCGATGCACCCGTGTCAAAAAGAACTTTAGCAGGAATATCATTAACAGGAAGGTTACCATGATCACATCTGATGAGTCCTCTGCCTGAGCTGCATTCATCAAGTTGACCTTGGCAGACTTGGGGTTATGCTTGACCACAGCTGTACTTGCCGATCTCACAGGAGGAGGAGGAAGACGCCTCTGGTTGAAACACTTGTTGGCATAGTGACCCTTCTGTTGGCACTTGTTGCACGTGACCTCTGAAAGCGGATGGTGATACGGAGCACTCGATCTTGGAGCTTGAGACGAAGTCTTGTTCTGAAAGCCAGGGTTGGGTGGGTGGGAAGAACCACTGCCACCTTTGCTCTTCTGCTGATACGGCTGACGGAACGGAGGAGGAGGAAGCCAATACTTCTGCTGCTTGGCCACTTGAGTAGAGGAAGAAGGAGTAACATCTCTGACTCGCTTTTTGGAAGCATCACACCTCAACTGAGCAGCCTCTTGCTTCAATGCAATGTTGTAGAACTCATCGTACCTCAAGGGCTCAAAGAGAACAAGAGCTAGCTGGATTTCTTCTCTGAGACCACCCCTGAACTGATATATCATGCTCTTCTCATCAGGGATGTCCTGCTTGGCAAAGCGGGCGAGCTTCTGGAACAACTTGTTGTAGTCATAGACGGACAAAGAGCCTTGCTTCAGGTTGCGGAATTCCTCATGCTTGCTTTCAACCACGCTCTGAGGAATATGACGAGCTCAGAAATCTTGACGAAATTCATCCCAAGTGATAACACGTCCACCTCGGGAATCCTTGTACTGCTGGAACCATTCTGCAGCTTGATCTTTGAGTTGGAAGGAAGCGAACTTGACAAAGTCCTCAGGCCTGACGTTACTGCACTCGAAATGCTTGCACAGATCCACAAGCCAATCGTCAGCATTGGTTGCCTCAACACAATTGCTGAAAGTCTTTGGCCCGTTAGCAAGGAACTGGTTGAGTGAAGCAAAATGATTCTGATTGTTGCCTTGGTTCCCTTGGTTGCCTTGATTGCGCTCTTGGAGAATTTGCATGATCAACTGTGTGTTTGCATTGGTTGCAGCCATCACAGCTTGCCATGCCTCCGGAGGAGGGGGAGGTGGTGGCGGATTAGGATTCAGAGTCGTGCGTGTTGGAGGAGCCATCCTGAAGAGGTTGACCACCATTAGAACATTGATAGACAATTATTGAAGCTGAATCCAACGGAATGAAAATTGCAACATATAGTCTTCACATCCGAACAAAATGAACGAATGCATTCCTCTTGAAATGGTCACATATCCATAAATTGAGAAGCCACTTAGAATTAAGGTAGAGAAATAAATCAACAAGGTACGGATCAAGAACGAAATAATCGGTAAGAAACCCAATCTCAACCAAATATCCGTGAAGAAAACTAGAGCTACAAAGAATTCCCCACCTATGAACTCCCGAAACCTTTCGGTTATGCAATTCAGGTGTTGGGATACAAAGAGCATAATACTCACCCAAATATAGGCAAATCCCTACATCCAGCTGTATCCATCCTTCAACACATAACCGAGAAAAAACTTCGGAACCATCTACCTTCAACCTTCGAAAAAACATCCGTTATACAAGTCAAGTTATGGCGATACTCCGAAACTCCCGCCCCAGTACTGGGTGGCGTTCAAGGTTATCTCACCAAACGAACTGCCATAAAAGAGATTTTCGATGTCGGCGTACTAAACTCAGGTATTCCTAGAACTGCCAACAATAAAATTATGACGACAACACCCCAAGGGAAAAGAGGCTAGGTGGCAAATGGTAAAACCAAGGTTGGGCATTGCTGGAAAAGCTTTAATCAAGGCGAACTATCAAGGGGTTCCCATTATAACCCAACCGCGTAAGGAACGCAAAATCCGGGAACATAACACCGATATGACGGAAACTAGGGCGGCAAGAGTGGAACAAAACACTAGGCGAGAGGCCGAGCCTTCCACCCTTTACCAAGTATATAGATGCATTAAGATAACATGATATAATGATATCCCAACAAGTAAATAAATGTCCAACAAGGAACGCCTCCAATCTTCACCTGCAACTAGCAACGCTATAAGAGGGGCTGAGCAAAGCGGTAACATAGCCAATCAACGGTTTGCTAGGACATGGTGGGTTAGAGGTTTGACATGGCAATTTGGGAGATGAAGCAAGTGGTAGGCATCGTAGCATTCATAGCAAAAGAGCGAGCATCTAGCAAAGCAAAGATAGTAGTGATTTCGAGGGTATGATCATCTTGCCTGCAAAGTTGTCAGAGTTGACTGGATCCTCGAAAGCAAACTCAACGGGCTCCTCGTTAGCGAACTCGTCTCCCGGCTCTACCCAAACAAGACAAACAAGCAAACAGGAACACAATCAACCACGTGCAAGATCAAACAATATGATGCAAGGATGGTATGCTATGCGGGATGCGATGCGGGATGCATATGCAAGATTTGACAAGGGATGCATAAACCTGGCCTCAACTTGGAATCCAAGTGTGCCACTGGAAAGATGAGATGAAATCGCTTGAAAGATATAAAGAACGCCGGAATCGGAGTTACGGTTTGGAAATGGCAAGCGATTCAAATATGACACCGGTCTGCGATTTACAGCAAGTAGCCATCTAAATGCAACAAGATGAACATGCTACAGCACCCAAACATGAACAAATACATGGCAGGGATGCATTCATGATGCTTAACAAAAGTCTAGCACTGAGCTACGGCCAATTCATCCATTAACAGGTTCAAACAAGCATGGAAAAAATGCATATGGTAAACAGATCTCAGACTTAGTGAAATTAACACTTGTCTGGAATTTCAGATCAGATAGCACTCTTCGGAGCAACAAAACTACATGCTACAGGACCTGAACATGGCAAAGTAAAGCATGGCATGGAGCTACTCAAAGAGCTTAACAAAAGTCCCTTAGTGACCTTGAGCCAAAAGGGATCAGAAAATACAATTGCAAGCATGTGAACATGGCAAAAACATAATCAGTTCTCAGACTTAGGAAAACTGGAGCATGCTGAAAACAGATATCAAGTAGGCATGTTTACGAGCTCGATGCACTCACTACGGAGCAAGTCATGATAATCTAAGCATACACCCATCAAGAATACACAAAATTCAAGCTAGACATGGCAAGAACAATAACATAGCATGCACGGATCAACTACAACATCATCGGCAAAATCGCTAACAAGTAGACAATCTGCCCAGATTCACGAAGTAGCAAAAGTAGAGCTCGATTGACTCAAGCTAGGGTGCTCCATAATTGAAAACAAAGATATGAATGGATAGAGCACTACAAGATTAACAAAACATCCTTACTGATCATCCTCAAAAGAGGCACGGATCACTAGGAAACAACATGAACATATGGCCATATGAGATAAACAAGTCAAGGACTTAGTGGAAATGCTAAGTCCCTGAAATCAGCATTACCAAGTGCCTCACTTTGCAAGCTTGTGCTAGTCACCACACACATCACAAAAATACATGGGTTGCACCTCTGGAAAGATGGAAAAACCCTTAACAAAACATATGTAGAGCTCATGGGCATATCATGCACACAATAATCATGGCAAAAATGACAAATATCTAAATGGAGTAGCAGATCTGACAATTATCTCAAGTAGCCCTCTTCTAACAGCATTTCGGGCATCAAGATGAACTCAAATGAAAATGATGCAATGGAAGAAATGATGTACTCTCTGAGATGAACATTTTGATATGCTATATGCCCAAAACGGAGATACGGATGCAAAGTTACGATGCGATGAACATAGGCAAAAAATTAGGGTTAGGGATAAAAAGTCAACCCGAGATCCAGATCTGGATCCGGGGGTACTGTAGCAACACGGCTCCCGAGGATCGCCGGAATCCACGCCGGAGTTGTCGGGGCGGCCGGAGATGGCCGGAGTAGTCGGGGCGGCGGTGGTGATGGCGGGAGATGGCCGGGCGGCGAGGCGCGCCGAAGCGGTGGCCGGGCGGCTTGGCCCCGGCGAGAGAGCGGGGCGCTGGTGGGGAGACGGGCGGCGACCGGCCGGGCGGCGGGCGGCGGCGCGCGTGCCGGCGGGGAGGCGGCGGATGGCGGCGGGCGAGGGAGCCGGGCGGCGGGGTCGGGCGCGGGGCGCGGCCCGGCTGCGCGGCGAGGAGGGCCCGGCTCGGGCCGAGCGGGCCGCGGCGGGTGCGGGGCGGCGGCCACGTGGCGGCACGCCACTGGCTGCGGGCGGCGGCGGCGATCTACCGGCCGGGGACGGACGTGTCCGGCCGGCGCGAGGAGGATTTCTAGGTTTCGGGGAGGGATCCGAATTTGGAATGGGCTTTAAATAGGCATAGAGGGAGCTAGGAGAGTCCAAATGAGGTGCGGTTTTCGGCCACGCGATCGTGATCGAACGCTCTAGATGATGGAGCAGGTTTTGGTGGGTTTTGGGCCAAATTGGAGGGGTGTTGGGCTGCAACACACACGAGGCCTTTTCGGTCCCTCGGTTAACCGTTGGAGTATCAAACGAAGTCCAAATGGTACGAAACTTGACAGGCGGTCTACCGGTAGTAAACCAAGGCGCTTGGCAAGTCTCGGTCCAATCCGGAAATGTTTAATCCCCACACACGAAAGAAAGCTAGAAATGACCACCGGAGGAGAACGAAGCGCCGGAATGCAAAACGGACAACGGGGAAAATGCTCGAATGCATGAGACGAACACGTATGCAAATGCAATGCACATGATGACATGATATGAGATGCATGACAACGACAACAACACACGGAGACAAAAACCCGAACCCGAGAAAATAAAATAACTTAACGCCGGAAACGGCAAGAGTTGGAGTACAAATTGGGAAAGTTATCCGGGGTGTTACAACACTCCACCACTACGAAAGGATCTCGTCCCGAGATCTAGGACTGAAAGAACGCCGGGTACTCAGAACGGAGGTGATCCTCGCGTTCCCAGGTAGCTTCACGGTCGGAATGGTGTGACCACTTGACTTTGAGGAATTTGATTGACTTGTTGCGAGTCTTGCGTTCAGTCTCTTCAAGAATAGCAATGGGTGCTCACGATAGGAGAGATCTTCTTGGAGCTCAATGTCCTCGAAGTTGACGGTGCGGTCAGGAGTCTTGAAGCACTTTCGGAGCTGAGAGACATGGAACACATCATGAACATTTGCAAAGTTTGAAGGAAGCTCGAGTTGATAGGCGAGATCGCCTCTCTTGCTGACAATCTTGAAAGGTCCCACGTATCTGGGGGCAAGCTTCCCTTTGATACCGAAGCGACGAGTACCTTTCATAGGAGAGACGCGGAGGTAAACATGATCTCCGATCTCGAAAGCCAAATCACGGTGCTTACTATCATAGTAGCTCTTCTGGCGGGATTGGGCTGCTTTGAGGTTATCTCGAATGACTTTGCACATTTCCTCTGCCTCTGTGATTAAGTCATTTCCCAAAAGCTGACGTTCACCGGTTTCGGACCAGTTGAGAGGGGTACGGCACTTCCTGCCATACAGAATTTCAAATGGGGCCTTGCCCGAACTTGCTTGAAAACTGTTGTTGTAGGAGAATTCAGCATATGGAAGACAATCCTCCCACTTCATGCCGAAAGGAGATCACACAAGCCCTGAGCATATCTTCAAGAATCTGATTGACACGCTCGACTTGACCGCTAGTTTGAGGATGGAAAGCTGTGCTGAAGCGGATGTTGGTGCCCATGGCCTTCTGAAAAGAATCCCAAAACTTGGAGGTAAAGATGCTGCCATGGTCTGAAGAGATCACTTGTGGAATACCGTGCAGAGAGACAATTCGAGAGGTATAGAGTTCCGCCAATTGAGCTGCAGTGATTGACTCTTTGATAGGCAGAAAGTGAGCCACTTTGGTGAGTTTGTCGATGACAACGAATATAGCATCATTGCCACGCTTGGACTTTGGAAACCCAGTCATGAAGTCCATTTCAATGTGGTCAAACTTCCATTCTGGAATGGCAAGAGGTTGGAGGAGACCAGCTGGCCTTTGGTGTTCTGCCTTCACTCTTCTGCAGACATCACATTCATTCACGAATTGAGCAATCTCGCGCTTCATTCGAGTCCACCAATAAGCCTGCTTGAGGTCCTGATACATCTTCGTACTCCCAGGGTGGATGGAGAGGAGAGAATTGTGAGCCTCGTTCATGATCACTTTACGGAGGTCACCTTTGGGCACAACAATACGATCCTCGAAGAAGAGAGTGTCCTTGTCATCAAGGCGGTAGCACTTGTACTTGGGTTGACTCTTGGCAATCCCAATCTTCACCTTTTTCACCATAGCATCAAGAAGCTGGGCTTGGCGAATCTGATCTTCCAAGGTAGGAGAGACTTGAAGGTTGGCGAGGAAACCTTGAGGAACAACTTGCAGATTAAGTTTGCGGAAAGCTTCACAAAGCTCGGGTTGATAAGGCTTGAGAATCAGACTGTTGCAGTAAGCCTTTCTGCTCAATGCGTCAGCAATCACATTGGCCTTGCCTGGAGTATACTCGATACTCGGATTATACTCTTGAATCATTTCGACCCATCGAGTTTGCCTGAGGTTGAGATTAGGCTGAGTGAAGATGTACTTGAGACTCTTGTGATCAGTGAAAATGTCCACTTTTCTTCCCAATAGAGATGTCTCCAAGTCAAAAGAGCATGCACAACTGCCGCCAACTCGAGATCATGAGTGGGGTAGTTCTTCTCATTGGGCTTCAACTGGCGAGAGGTATAAGCACAACTTTCTTCTCTTGCATCAATACTGTGCCAAGACCTTGGAGAGAGGCATCACAAAAGACCTCGTACGGCTTGGATTCATCAGGCGGAGTCAGAACTGGAGCAGTGATCAATTTCTCTTTCAAAGTGTTGAAAGCAATGTCACACTCCGGAGACCAAACGTACTTGACGTGCTTCTGGAGAAGATTAGAGAGAGGCTTCGCGATCTTAGAAAAGTTTCAATGAATCTTCGACAGTAGCTTGCGAGAATGAGGAAGCTACGGAGTTGCTTCACATTCTGAGGTGGTTCCCAATTCACAATTGCAGACACCTTCTCAGGATTCACCGCAATGCCCTTGGCAGAGATGATATGACCAAGATAAAGAACCTCATCGAGCCAAAATTCACACTTGGAGAACTTGGCGTAGAACTGATGTTCCCTGAGCTTAACGAGTACCAAACGCAAGTGCTTGGCATGATCTTCCTTGTTCTTCGAGAAAACCAGAATGTCATCAAGATAGACCAAAATGAAGTCATTGGTGTAGGCGTTGAAAATGAAGTTCATCATGTGAGAGAACGTCGGAGGATCGTTGACGAGGCCAAAAGACATGACAGTGTATTCATAAGAACAATAGCTTGTCCTGAAAGCCGTCTTGGGAATATCTTGCTCACGGATTCGAATCTGATGATAACCCATACGGAGATCAAGCTTGGAGAATACTTGGGCACCTTTGAGTTGTTCGAACAGCTCGTTGATGTTGGGAAGTGGGTATTTTTTCTTTATGGTTTTCTTGTTCAATGGATGGTAATCAACACAAAGCCGGTCCGTTCCATCCTTCTTCTTCACAAAAAGAACACCACAGCCCCATAGAGAAGAACTAGGCCGGATGAGACCCATTATATCTTGAATATCGAGTTGCTTTTTCAGATCCTTCAACTCTTCAGGTCCGAGCTTGTAAGGACTCTTGCACACAGGTTCCATGCCAGGCTCAAGATCAATAATGAATTCAACTGGCCGGTGCGGAGTCATTCCTGGAAGCTCTTCTGGGAAAGACGTCTTGATATCGCAAACGACTGAATCTGCGAGATAGCATCAATTCACCCTTCTCATTGAGATAAAACAGACGGATGGTATTATCCCGAGCGGCAAAGCCAATTACATCCTGAGACGAATGAGTCAATTGAATCTGCCTGGCTGCACAATCAAGCTGAGGCCTTGTGCTTAGAAAGCCAATCCATTCCGAGAATAAGATCAATATCCGAGTTACCAAGAACCATTGGAGAAGCGAGAAACTTAAAATCACCCATCATGATAGAAATATCCGGAACCACCATACTAGAACTCAGACGCTTAGCCGGAGAGATGACTTGCATAGCTCTAGGTAATGCCTTAGTGCTAAAATTGTTCTCCGATGCAAAAGGGAATGACATGAAGGAATGCGATGCACCAGAGTCAAAAAGAACTTTTGCGGGAATATTAAAGGAAGGTTACCATGATGACACTCTGACGAGTCCTCTGCCCTGAGAGCTGCATTCATTCAAATTGAACCTTGCGTGCTTGGGGTTATGCTGAACCACAGCTGTACTTTGCCCGATCTGACAGGAGGGAGGAGGAAGACGCCTCTGGTTGAAAACACTTGTTGCATAGTGACCCTTCTGGTGCAACTTGTTTGCACGTGACCTCTGAAAGGCGGACGGTTGATACGGAGCACTCGATCTTTGGAGCTTGAGACGGA
>NC_053026.1:263239662-263270391 GCF_003073215.2 Triticum urartu | reverse complement strand
CTTCTGCTGCTTGGCCACTTGAGTAGAGGAAGAAGGAGTAACATCTCTGACTCGCTTCTTGGAAGCATCACACCTCAGTTGAGCGGCCTCTTGCTTCAATGCCATGTTGTAGAACTCATCGTACCTCAAGGGCTCGAAGAGAACAAGAGCTAGCTGAATTTCTTCTCTGAGACCACCCCTGAACTGGTATATCATGCTCTTCTCATCAGGTACGTCCTGCTTGGCAAAAGCGGGCGAGCTTCTGAAACAACTTGTTGTAGTCATAGACAGACAAAGAGCCTTGCTTCAGGTTGCGGAATTCCTCACGCTTGCTTTCAACCACGCTCTGAGGAATATGATGAGCTCGAAAATCTTGACGGAATTCATCCCAAGTGATCACACGTCCACCTCTGGAATCCTTGTACTGCTGGAACCATTCCGCAGCTTGATCTTTGAGTTGGAAGGAAGCGAACTTGACAAAGTCCTCAGGCCTGACGTTACTGCACTCGAAATGCTTGCACAGATCCACAAGCCAATCGTCAGCATCGGTTTCCTCAACACAATTGCTGAAAGTCTTTGGCCCGTTAGCAAGGAACTGGTTGAGTGTAGCAAAGTGATTCTGATTGTTGCCTTGGTTCCCTTGGTTGCCTTGATTCCGCTCTTGAAGAATTTGCATGATCAACTATGTGTTTGCATTGGTTGCGGCCATCACAGCTTGCCATGCCTCCGGAGGAGGTGGAGGTGGTGGCGGATCAGGATTCGGAGTCGTGCGCGTTGGAGGAGCCATCCTGAAGAGGTTGACATCCATTAGCACATTGATAGATAAATATTGAAGCTGAATCCAACGGAATGAAAATTGCAACATATAGTCTTCACATCCGAACAAAATGAACGAATGCATTTCTCTTGAAATGGTCACATATCCATAAATTGAGAAGCCACTAGAATTAAGGTAGAGAAATAAATCAACAAGGTGCGGATCAAGAACGAATACTCGGTAAGAAATCCCAATCTCAAACCAACTATCCGTGGAAGAAGAGCTAGAGCTACTAGAATTCCCACCTATGAAACTCCCGAACCTTTCCGGTTATGCAATCAGGTGTTGGGGATACAGGGGAAGCATAACATCTCACCCAAATCTAACAAATCCTACATCCAGCTCTATCCATCCTTCAACACATAACCAAGAAAAACTTCGGAAACCATCTACCTCAACCTTTGAAAAGCATCTGTTATACAAGTTATGGCGATACTCCCGAACTCCCGCCCCAGTACTGGGTGGCGTCGAGGTTATCTCACCAACGAACTGCATAAAAGAGATTTTCGATGTCAGCGTACTAGACTCAGGTATTCCAGAACTGCAACGATAAAATTATGACGACAACACCTCAGAGCTCAACTCCCCGGGACACTTCCACAAAACCCCTGACAGGAGGCACCAAGACAATGTTCTCATCATAAAACCATCGGAACGATTCCAAGATACCCGTGTGATCCTAAATTTTTTTTTAGTGAAATTTGAGAAGAGAAGAGTCAAAACTCTACGTCAGGATGCCTTGCCAGAGCGACGAGGAGACTGGGAAGTAAAAAGAATTCCTAAACAGTCCGATATATAATTCCTAAATGACTCAAAACATTTTTCTAGACACAACTCGGCTGCTAAAAATGATCAAGCAATGGGGCTCCTAAGGTCGGGGAAGGCTCTGATTACCAACTTGTAACACCCTCGATGCGACTATAGCTCCCACGGGTCGAGGCACGACTTAGAGGCATAATCGCATTGAAGGCAATGTCGCAAGTTAGGCAATCTTCACAACATCCCATGTAATATAAATAATAAAGGGGAGATAACATAGTTGGCTTACACTCGCCACGTCAATCAAGTACATAAATAACATTACATCATCCAAACACTCATGGCCCGACGACGGCGCCAAAATAAAAGATAACCAAACATGCGACACGGTCCCGTTCACCCCCAAGTGGGCACCACTACTGATCATCAGGAAAGGAAACATAGTAACATTGAGAGTCCTCGTCGAACTCCCACTTGAGCTCAAGCGCGTCACCTGGAGCGGAATCATCAGGCCCTGCATCTGGTGTAATAGTAATCCGTGAGCCACAGGGACTCAGCAATCTCGCACCCTCGCGATCAAGACTATTTTAAGCTTAATAGGTATGGCAAGGTAAATATATGGAGCTGCAGCAAGCAACTAGCGAATATGGTGGCTATCCTGTTCGCAAAAGAGAGCGAGAAGAGGAGGCAAAGCGCGAACGCATAACTAGAGAGCAACCTGCGCAAACATTACTCCAACACCGTGTCCACTTCCCGGACTCCGCCGAGAAGAGGCCATCACGGTAACTCACATGGTTGATTCATTTTAATTAAGTTAAGGTTCAAGTTATCTACAACCGAACATTAACAAATTCCCATCTGCCCATAACCACGGGCACGGCTTTCGAAAGTTCAAATCCCTGCAGGGGAGTCCCAACTTAGCCCATGACAAGCTCTCACGGTCAATGAAGGAATAGACCTCCTCCCGAGACGTTCCGATCAGACTCGGTACCTCGGTTCTTCAAGACACTTCGACAGGTTAAAACAAATCCAGCAACACCGCCCGAATGTGCCGACAAATCCTGATAGGAGCTGCACATATCTCTTTCTCAGGGCACACTCAGATTGTCTAAACTTCCGGTAGGCCAGCCCAGAGTTGCCCCTGGTAGCCACCGGCGGCTGACGAGTTGGACCAACACTCAGAGGAGCACTGGCCCCGGGGGGGGGGGGGTTTAAATAAGATGACCCTCGGGCTCCGGAAACCCAAGGGAAAAAGAGGCTAGGTGTCAAATGGTAAAACCAAGGTTGGGCATTGCTGGAAAAGCTTTAATCAAGGCGAACTATCAAGGGGTTCCCATTATAACCCAACCGCGTAAGGAACGCAAAATCCGGGAACATAACACCGATATGACGGAAACTAGGGCGGCATGAGTGGAACAAAACACTAGGCGAGAGGCCGAGCCTTCCACCCTTTACCAAGTATATAGATGCATTAAGATAACAAGATAATATAATGATATCCCAACAAGTAAATAATGTTCCAACAAGGAACGGTCTCCAATCTTCACCTGCAACTAGCAACGCTATAAGAGGGGCTGAGCAAAGCGGTAACATAGCCAATCAACGGTTTGCTAGGACATGGTGGGTTAGAGGTTTGACATGGCAATTTGGGAGGCTTGAAAGCAAGTGGTAGGCATCGTAGCATTGGCATAGCAAAAGAGCGAGCAATCTAGCATAGCAAAGATAGTAGTGATTTCGAGGGTATGATCATCTTGCCTGCATAGTTGTCAGAGTTGACTGGATCCTCAAAAGTAAACTCAACGGGCTCCTCGTTAGTGAACGCGTCTCCTGGCTCTACCCAAACAATAAAAACAAGCAACAAGGACACAATCAACCACATGCACGGATCAAACTATATGATGCAAGGATGGTATGCTATGCGGGATGCGATGCGGGATGCATATGCAAGATTTGACAAGGGATGCATGAACCTGGCCTCAAATTGGGAATCCAAGTGTGCCACTGGAAAGATGAGATGAAATCGCTTGAAAACAATATAAAGAACGCCGGAATCGGAGTTACGGTTTGGAAATGGCAAGCAATTCAAATATGACACCGGTCTGCGATTACAGCAAGTAGCCATCTAAATGCAAAGAGATGAACCATGCTACAGCAACCAACATGGCAATAAAAATACATGGCAGGGAATGCATTCATGATGCTTAACAAAAGTCTAGCACTGAGCTACGGCAATTCATCCATTAACAGGTCAAACAAGCATGGCAAAAATGCATATGGCAAACAGATTTCAGACTTAGTGAAATTAACACTGTCTGAAATTCAGATCAGGTAGCACTCTTCGGAGCACAAAACTATAGCTAACAGGACCTGAACATGGCAAAGTAAAGCATGGCATGAAGAGCTACTCAAGAGCTAACCAAAGTGCATTATGGACCTTGAGCCAAAAGGGAATCAGAAAATTACAATTGCAAGCATGTGAAATGGCAAAAACATAATCAGTTCTCAGACTTAGTGAAAACTGGAGCATGCTGAAAACAGATTTCAAGTAGGCATGTTTACGAGCTCGATGCACTCACTACATATCAAGTCATGCAAGCTAAGCATACACCCATCAAGAATACACAAAATGCAAGCTAGACATGGCAAGAACAATAGCATAGCATGCACGGATCAACTACAACATCATCGGCAAAATCGCTAACAAGTAGACAATCTGCCCAGATTCACGAAGTAGCAAAAGTAGAGCTCGATTGACTCAAGCTAGGGTGCTCCATAATTACAAACAAAGACATGGATGGATAGAGCACTACAAGATTAACAAAACATCCTTACTGATCATCCTCAAAAGAGGCACGGATCACTAGGAAACAACATGAACATATGGCCATATGAGATAAACAGATCAAGGACTTAGTGGAAATGCTAAGTCCCTGAAATCAGCATTACCAAGTGCCTCACTTTGCAAGCTTGTGCTAGTCACCACACACATCACAAAAATACATGGGTTGCACCTCTGGAAAGATGGCAAAACCCTTAACAAAACATATGTAGAGCTCATGGGCATATCATGCACACAATAATCATGGCAAAAATGACAAATATCTAAATGGAGTAGCAGATCTGACAATTATCTCAAGTACTCTTCTAACAGCATTTCGGGCATCAAGATGAACTCAAATGAAAATGATGCAATGAGATGAAATGATGTACTCTCTGAGATGAACATTTTGATATGCTATATGCCAAACGGAGCTCCGGATCCGGAGTTACGACATGACGAAAAACGCAAAATAAATTAGGGTTAGGAGGGGAAAGTCAACCGAGTGGATCTCCTCAGATCCAGATCTGCATACTTCCCGAGGCGGTCACCGGAGAACACTGTAGATGACGACGAACTCGCTGGAGAGGAGGGGCCGGCCGGAGTCGGAGTTGGGGAGGAGCGGCCGAAGCGGCGCTCCGCGGCGATGGGCGGGGCGGCTGGCGAGCTTGCGGCGGCGTGGCGACGACCCGCGGCACCGGCCGGCGAGGAGGTTGGCGCCGGCGGGGATCCTGTCGCGGCGGAGCGGCGAGGATCGTGGCGGCGTCGGGCGCCGGACGCGGGGAAGGAGGCGGCGGGGCGGACGGGCGCGGGCGGCGGCGGTTTCGGGCTTGCGGGGGCCCGACGTGGGCCTGGCGGGCCGGGGGCGCGAGGTGGCGGTGCCTGCCACGTGGCGCGCTACGAGTGGCGGCGGCGCTCTGTCCGGCGGACTTCGGACATGTCCGGCGGCGCGCGAGGGGTGGATCTAGGGTTTCGGAGGAAGATGAACGGGAATTTCGGGGGGGGGGGTCTTTATATAGGCATAGGAGGAGCTAGGAAAGTCCAAATGAGGTGTGGTTTTCGGCCACGCGATCGTGATCGAACGCTCTAGATGATGGAGAAGGTTTAGGTGGGTTTTGGGCCAAATTGGAGGGGTGTTGGGCTGCAACACACACGAGGCCTTTTCAGTCCCTCGGTTAACCGTTGGAGTATCAAACGAAGTCCAAATGGTACGAAACTTGACAGGCGGTCTACCGGTAGTAAACCAAGGCCGCTTGGCAAGTCTCGGTCCAATCCGAAAATGTTTAAACCCCACACACAAAAGAAAGGTAGAAATGACCACCGGAGGAGAACGAAGCGCCGGAATGCAAAACGGACAACGGGGAAAATGCTCGGATGCATGAGATGAACACGTATGCAAATGCAATGCACATGATGACATGATATGAGATGCATGACAACAACAACAACACACGGAGACAAAGACCCGAACCCGAGAAAATAAAGTAACTTAAAGCCGGAAACGACAAGAGTTGGAGTACAAATTGGGAAAGTTACATCCGGGGTGTTACATGGGGGCACCCCTAGCACAACATAACATCAACTGTTAGCCGTGTGTGGGGCCCCCCTCCACAGTTTACACCCCCGGTCATATTCTCGTGGTGCTTAGGCGAAGCCCTGCGCGGATCATTTCACCATCACCATCACCACGTCGTCGTGATGAAGAAACTCATCTACTACCTCGACACCTTGCTGGATCAAGAAGGCGAGGGACGTCATCGCGCTCAACATGTGCAGAACTCGGAGGTGTCGTACGTTCGGTGCTTGTTTGGTCGGAGCTAGAAGACATTCGACTAAATCAACCACATTGTCAAACGCTTCCGCTTACGGTCTACGAGGGTACGTGGACACTCTCCCCCTCTCGTTGCTATGCATCTCCTAGATAGATCATGCGTGAGCGTAGGAATTTTTTTGAAATTGCATGCTACATTTCCCAACAGTGGCATCCGAGTCAGGTCTATGCATAGATGATATGCACGAGTAGAACACAAAGAGTTGTGGGCGGTGATTGTCATACTGCTTACCACCAACGTCTTATTTTGATTGGGCGGTATTATTGGATGAAGCGGCCCGAACCAACCTAACATGAACACGTTCACGAGACCGGTTCCACCGACAGACATGCAACTAGTTTTGCATAAAGGTGGCTGGCGGGTGTCCGTTTCTCCAACTTTAGTTGAATCGAATTTGACTGCGGCTGGTCCTTGTTGAAGGTTAAAATAGCAAACTTGATGAGGACATCAATACCATTGTTACACCCACAGCCCCTACTGTTACATATACTGGACCAATTACTAGAGCTCGCGCGCGCCAATTAAATTACCAGGTACTTTCGTTTCTTGGTAATGATTCTAATGTTCATGAGAATATGATGCTGCCTAAATTGGATACATTTGTTTTGCTTACAAATGAAGGGCCTAGCTTGGAGAAAGATGAACATTGGAGCAAGAACACGCATGGAGTTGATGGCATGCACAAGGGGATCAAGAACGGAGTTACAAGTGATGATTTCAGGACTTTGAAGCCACCATAAGGAGTGCATGAAGCCTTGGACGAAATATACAAGATGCCACTTCATAATATTCGTCCATAGGCTATTCTAGGTGCTGCGTCACCTTATTAATGGGCCAGGCCCATGTAATTTCGAAATACTTAAGTATAGGCTATTTTTAGAGTCCGTATGTGTGGGGAAACAAGAGTTAGGGTTGGTTTCGGACCCCACCCTCAAGGGCCACGAAATTCCCCTCTCTTCCTCCATATATACAGCCCTTAGGGCGTCGTTTAGACTTTGGGTTTTGTTTAGATTAAAAGTTCGCCATAGCTGCAACTTCGCATACTTCGTTTGTGTCCAACGACCAGACCAAGACGTCACAGAACCCCACCTTGATCAATAAAGCTTTCATCTTATATTCGCAATATCAGATTGCAATCTCAGTTTCTTGCTTGTTTTTCGTTTGCTCGCAGGAAACAGACCTCGTGGTCAGGTTGATCGTGCTCCGGCGTGGTCAATAACCCCTCGGAAGTTGGTTTAGCGATTGCTAAGGCGCGACGTCTCGCACGTTCGTAGTCAGATCGTCAAGGTCGACTCCCACAGAAAACGATAGCCACCATCTCATCGACCGCTTCGGGACACCCTTAGCCTCTATCAAGTGGTATCAGAATTTCCAGGTTGCTTCGGTGAGATTTTACAGTTTTTCGTAGATTAGATCGAGTCTGTTCTTCATAACCTACAGTCCACGAAAAAGCCACAAAAAAAAATTTAGGGTTAGTTCATCATATCCGAACCAATCTGAGCCTTTGCATAATCTTTTAGGGTTTTTGCTTTGTTGAATTTGCGGTTGCATCGTCGTGTCAAGTTGCTGGTCTTAGAGTCTAGTCTTTTAGAGTTTCGAGTTCTGGTCATAAGTTGTCACGCCGCCGCCGCACCATCATCATCGCCCATCTACCACTTTTGCTTATCCGCCACCGCTCTGAATCCTTATCCATATACCACTACCAATCCGTATCCAATATACCAAAATCCTATCCATATACCACCACCGCTACCATATACCACCACCGCTGCCATATACCACAACCATATATCCACCACCAATCCGAGTTCTTCTCATATTAGGTTTGTTTTTGAGATCAATCTAAATTCCGATTCGTGTTTCCTTGCCTGCGTAGGTCTCGAAAAAAAAGAGTCTGGAGACCCCCGGGCAGTTTTTAGGCCAAAATTTTCGGCGACAAAATTTTTTTCCCTATCCTATTTTTAGGCTTTTCTGAGTCTTTTGAGCCACGTTGCCATCATAGTGATTTTTTGTCGCACTTTTTCGTCGTCGCTGCCCTGATTTCCGGAAAAAAAAAGTCGAAAAAAAATTTCGTCCCATCCTATCAGTTTGACGAGGGAAGAGTTTTGAGACACTCTCCATTATAGTGATTTTTCGCAAAAAAAAGAGGGAGCGCAAAAAAAGCGAAGTTCCAGAGTGTGCTTTTCCCTTATTTACGTGCAGCGCCGTGATTTTGTTAGTGTTCTAGGCTCGCGTCTCTAGCACGGTCTAGCCTAGGACCAGCACAGTATCGTCGTTGAGCGTTTATTCAACTTTGCATCTCTGAATTGATTATTGCTGACCCTTTTTGCTACCATACTATAAGCCTTCCCAGCTCCACATACATCTACGTCGTGCGTTTGACTCTCCCTGGCAATCGCTCTATCCAAGCTTTTGAGAGTTTTGACTACAATGGTTGCCGATCACCGCCTGCTGCTGGGTAAGAACTGGTAAGAATTTGAGATTTGCTTGACGGATTTGTGACACCCGCCACCACCACCACTTGTTAGTAGTCTGTAGGATCATATTCTTGTGTGTTTCTATTGCTGCTAACCATGCCAGGATCACAAGCCGACGAGACTGACTGGGAGAACTTGACGAACAAGGAGCTTCATGATACGTTTCAGCAAATGATGAATGGACAGGTGCAAGATGTGATAAACAGATTTGAAGAGGCCATGGAGAAGATAGATGGCATGGAGAAGACGTTTGAAACAAAGCTCGATAACAAGTTTGCTGAATTGCTTTCGCGTTTTCCACCACCACCACCGGCTGCTCCTGCCGCACCTCTGCAACAACAGCAACAACACCGACTACCTCCACGTCGGGAAACAGCCCTCCGCCGAGCGAGCCGTGTCCCTCTTCAGTCGGGCCAAACTGCTGGTGCTGCTATTGATACTTCTGTGGCTCCTACTGCTGATGTGGAGGAGGATGCTTATGTGGGAGATTATGAGGATGAGGTTGATCAAAATCAGAACTACGTGCCACCAACAGCACAGCAACCACCAGGTCGTCCACATGCAAATAATGGCAATGGTAGGGCTCACCCTCAGGTACGAGATCATGACCATCTCCCTAAACTAAAATTGAATATTCCACCATTTGAGGGTAGATATGTTCCTGATATATATCTTACTTGGGAGTTAGAAACTGAACAACGATTTACATGTTTACAATATCCCGAGGAGAGACGTGTTCCTGCCTGCTGTTTGTGCTTTCACTAGTTTTGCATGTGTTTGGTGGTCTGAGCATTGTAGATTATATCCTATTCCGGCTACTTGGGCTGCTTTGAAAACTGCTATGCGTACTCGTTGGGTTCCACCATATTATCAACGTGAATTACTTCAAAAATTGCAGCGCTTAAGACAGGGAAAAAATTCTGTAGAAGAATATTATCAGGAATTACAAACTGGCATGATTAGATGTGGTATTGTTGAGGAGAATGAAGCTATGCTTGCACGTTTTATGGGTGGATTAAATAGAGAGATTCAGACGATTCTAGAGTATAAGGAGTATACTAATATCACTCGTTTATTCCATCTTGCTTGTAAAGCTGAACGTGAAGTGCAGGATCGACAGGCATTGGCGCGGACTAACTTTTCTGCAGGTCGACCTTCATCATGGACACCACGTGCATCATCTACTTCCACACGTTCTGCTACACCGGCGCCTCCGTCGGCTACCACCTCCAACCGTGATACAATAAAGCAGGCACAATCACCACTATCTGCCAAGAGCACACCTTCTGGGCCTGCAAAGAGCTCTTCTTCATCCATGGCATCAACAGGGCAAACACATGATATTATTTGTCGACGTTGCAAGGGTGGAGGTCATTATGCGAGAGAATGCCCATCTAAGCATGTGATGATTGTTACTGAGGATGGTGGGTATGAGTCCGCTAGTGACTATGATGAGGAGACTTTGGCTCTTATTACACGTGACGAACACGGTGGAGACGATTCTGATCATGAGACGCAATACATGGCTCCTGAAGATGCTGACAGGTATGAATGTTTAGTTGCTCAACGTGTTTTGAGTGTGCAGGTTACACAAGCTGAGCAAAATCAGAGGCATAATTTGTTCCATACAAAGGGAGTTGTGAAGGAACGTTCTGTTCGCGTGATCATAGATGGAGGGAGCTGCAATAACTTGGCTAGCATGGAGATGGTGGAGAAGCTATCTCTCACCACAAGACCACATCCACATCCTTACTACATCCAATGGTTCAACAACAGCGGCAAGGTTAAGGTAACACGTACTGTTCGTGTGCATTTTAGTATCTCTACATATGCTGATTATGTTGATTGTGATGTGGTACCTATGCAAGCATGTTCCTTATTACTTGGTAGACCATGGCAATTTGATAAAAATTCTGTACACCATGGTAGAAACAATCAGTATACTCTTGTTCATAACGATAAAAATATTACTTTGCTTCCTATGACTCCTGATTCCATTTTGAAAGATGATATTAATAGAGCTAATAAAGCAAAACAGGAGACAAATAAGAGTGAAAATCAGATTGTGGCAAAAGAATTTGAGCACCAAATGAAGCCTAATAATAAACCATCTACTGTTGTTTCTGAAATTAAATTGAAAAGTGCATGTTTACTTGCCACCAAATCTGATATTGATGAGCTAGATTTCAGCAAATCTGTTTGCTATGCTTTTGTGTGCAAAGAGGCATTATTTTCATTCGAGGACGTGCCTTCCTCTTTGCCCCCTGCTGTCACTAACATTTTGCAGGAGTTCGCTGACGTCTTTCCACAAGACGTGCCACCGGGATTACCACCTATTCGAGGGATTGAGCATCAAATTGACTTAATTCCCGGTGCTTCGCTACCCAACCGTGCACCATACCGTACCAATCCAGAGGAGACGAAGGAGATTATGCGTCAAGTACAAGAACTGCTCGACAAAGGTTATATACGCGAATCCCTTAGTCCTTGTGTTGTTCCTATCATTTTAGTGCCGAAAAAGGATGGTACGTCGCGTATGTGCGTTGATTGTAGAGGCATTAATAATATTACTATTCGTTATCGTCATCCTATTCCTAGGCTAGATGATATGCTTGATGAATTGAGTGGCTCTACAATATTCTCCAAAGTTGATTTGCGTAGTGGATACCATCAAATTCGTATGAAATTGGGTGATGAATGGAAAACAGCATTTAAAACTAAGTTTGGATTATATGAGTGGTTAGTCATGCCTTTTGGGTTAACTAATGCACCTAGTACTTTCATGAGGTTAATGAACGAAGTTTTACGTGCTTTCATTGGACGATTTGTGGTAGTTTACTTTGATGACATATTGATTTATAGCAAATCTTTGGAGGAACATTTGGAACATTTACGTGCTGTTTTTATTGCTCTACGTGATGCACGTTTGTTTGGAAACCTTGGAAAGTGCACCTTTTGCACCGACCGAGTATCTTTTCTTGGCTATGTTGTTACTCCATAGGGAATTGAAGTTGATAAAGCCAAGATTGAAGCTATTGAGAGTTGGCCGCAGCCCAAAACGGTCACACAAGTGAGGAGTTTCCTTGGCCTCGCTGGTTTCTATAGGCGTTTTGTGAGAGATTTCAGCACCATTGCTGCACCTCTCAACGAGCTTACAAAGAAGGATGTGCCTTTTGTTTGGGGTACCGCACAGGAAGAAGCCTTCACGGTATTGAAAGATAAGTTGACACATGCTCCTTTACTCCAACTTCCTAATTTCAATAAGACTTTTGAGCTTGAATGTGATGCTAGTGGAATTGGATTAGGAGGTGTGTTATTACAAGATGGAAAACCTGTTGCATACTTTTCTGAAAAATTGAGTGGGCCTAGTCTGAACTATTCTACTTATGATAAAGAATTATATGCTCTTGTTCGGACCTTAGAAACATGGCAACATTATTTATGGCCCAAGGAATTTGTTATACATTCTGATCATGAATCTTTGAAACACATTAAAAGTCAAGCAAAACTGAACCGTAGACATGCTAAATGGGTTGAATTCATTGAGACTTTCCCTTATGTCATTAAACACAAGAAGGGTAAAGAAAATGTTATTGCTGATGCCTTGTCTCGTCGTTATACTATGCTTTCACAACTTGACTTTAAAATATTTGGTTTGGAGACCATCAAAGATCAATATGTTCATGATGCTGAATTTAAAGATGTATTGCAGAATTGTAAGGAAGGGAGAACTTGGAACAAGTTCGTTCTTAACGATGGATTTGTGTTTCGTGCTAACAAGCTATGCATTCCAGCTAGCTCCGTTCGTCTTTTGTTGTTGCAGGAGGCGCATGGAGGAGGATTAATGGGACACTTTGGCGTCAAGAAGACGGAGGATATACTTGCTACACATTTCTTTTGGCCAAAGATGAGACGGGATGTTGAGCGTTTTGTTGCTCGCTGCACTACATGTCAAAGAGCTAAGTCACGACTCAATCCTCATGGTTTATATATGCCTTTGCCTGTACCTAGTGTTCCTTGGGAGGATATATCTATGGACTTTGTTTTAGGTTTACCTCGAACAAAGAAGGGGAGGGATAGCATATTTGTTGTCGTGGATAGGTTCTCGAAAAATGGCACACTTTATACCATGTCATAAAAGCGATGATGCTGTTAATGTTGCTGATTTGTTCTTTCGTGAAATTATTCGCTTGCATGGTGTGCCAAATACTATTGTTTCAAATCGTGATACTAAATTTCTTAGCCACTTTTGGAGATGTTTATGGGCTAAGTTGGGGACTAAGCTGCTTTTTAGTACTACTTGTCACCCCCAAACTGATGGACAAACTGAAGTAGTCAATAGAACATTGTCTACTATGCTTAGGGCTGTTTTGAAGAATAACAAGAAAATGTGGGAAGAATGCTTGCCTCATATTGAATTTGCTTATAATCGCTCATTGCATTCTACTACTAAGATGTGCCCTTTTGAAATTGTGTATGGTTTCCTACCTCGTGCACCTATTGATTTGTTGCCTCTTCCATCTTCAGAGAAGGTTAATTTTGATGCTAAAGAAGTTCTGAATTGATTTTAAAAATGCATGAGTTAACTAAGGAAAACATTGAGCGTATGAATGCTAAATATAAACTTGCTGGAGATAAGGGTAGAAAACATGTTGTGTTTGCGCCTGGAGATCTTGTTTGGTTACATTTGCGTAAAGATAGATTTCCTAATCTGCGCAAATGCTAATGCCACGTGCTGATGGTCCTTTTAAGGTTAGAGAAAATGTTGATGTTTGCGCCTGGATCTTGTTTGGTTACATTTGCGTAAAGATAGATTTCCTAATCTGCGCAAATCAAAGCTAATGCCACGTGCTGATGGTCCTTTTAAGGTGTTAGAGAAAATAAATGATAATGCATATAAACTTGAGCTACCTGTAGATTTTGGGGTTAGTCCCACTTTTAACATTGCAGATTTGAAGCCTTATTTGGGTGAGGAAGATGCGCTTCCGTCGAGGACGACTTCATTTCAAGAAGGGGAGGATGATGAGGACATCAATACCATTGTTACACCCACAGCCCCTACTGTTACATATACTGGACCAATTACTAGAGCTCGCGCACGCCAATTAAATTACCAGGTACTTTCGTTTCTTGGTAATGATTCTAATGTTCATGAGATTATGATGCTGCCTAAATTGGATACATTTGTTTTGCTTACAAATGAAGGGCCTAGCTTGGAGAAGGATGAACATTGGAGCAAGAACACGCATGGAGTTGATGGCATGCGCAAGGGGATCAAGAACGGAGTTACAAGTGATGATTTCAGGACTTTGAAGCCGCCATAAGGAGTGCATGAAGCCTTGGACGAAATATACAAGATGCCACTTCATAATATTCGTCCATAGGCTATTCTAGGTGCTGCGTCACCTTATTAATGGGCCAGGCCCATGTAATTTCGAAATACTTAAGTATAGGCTATTTTTAGAGTCCGTATGTGTGGGGAAACAAGAGTTAGGGTTGGTTTCGGACCCCACCCTCAAGGGCCACGAAATTCCCCTCTCTTCCTCCATATATACAGCCCTTAGGGCGTCGTTTAGACTTTGGGTTTTGTTTAGATTAAAAGTTCGCCATAGCTGCAACTTCGCGTACTTCGTTTGTGTCCAACGACCAGACCAAGACGTCACAGAACCCCACCTTGATCAATAAAGCTTTCATCTTATATTCGCAATATCCCGATTGCAATCTCAGTTTCTTGCTTGTTCTTCGTTTGCTCGCAGGAAACAGACCCTCGTGGTCAGGTTGATCGTGCTCCGGCGTGGTCAATAACCCTCGGAAGTTGGTTTAGCGATTGCTAAGGCGCGACGTCTCGCACGTTCGTAGTCGGATCGTCAAGGTCGACTCCCACAGAAAACGATAGCCACCATCTCATCGAAACATCGGGACACCTTATGGCCTCTATCATTATGATGTATCTCTGCCATGTGTGAGCTAGAATTTTGTCGATAAACTACTGCTAGCACTGCTCAACATGCCCATGCATACTGCAGGTCGACTAATTCCTCCGCCGCGGTTACGGCTTGCTCACTGGACGAAGCGCGCGGCCACTAACCTAACAAGCCAAAGTGAGGTGTGTGTCTATCGTTTGTGCTGAAGCACGTAGTGTATGTAAAGTCGTGATGTGGCTTCGGCATGCCAGAGCACGTGTTTCCGGCCCTTGTGTTTCATAGGCGATAGTATAGTGGGACTAACATGTAAACTCGAGTCAGCGAAGTTAGTCTAAAGTAGTACGAATGTATCGACATGTTGGCGCATCCACCCTGGTTAATGTAGCCACTTTATTAAAACCAAAGAAATGCATGTCATGAGACCCCACTTACACTATTCATATGTATCTGACACACGTCAACGCGCATATGGACCGGTATCTACCTCAAGCGCCAGGTAGCCCCACTACTCCATACTCACATGCTATGTTTGAGTCACCACATGTCATCGATTGATACAAAGTTCAATTGCTGAGTTTTTACACTTACTGAATCTATGTATAAATCCAACTACCCTGCCAATGAAATTATTTTATAATCTAAATATAAAATTAATATATTTTATTAGACCGATAGATCCGTTATAAGATCAATCATTTCATGGAAATATTACTTTGTGTGGATAGATAAAGAGTTGCGTCAACACAATGAGGAAGCCGAGGATGACGCATATCTCGTCGAATGCCACACACGTCACCTAGCATAGTGAACATGGCCAACTTCCCCGCTCCGTCCGTAGTCCAAAAACACGGAAACACCCGAAAACACTTATCCCGGATGTTTCTCCCCGTCGCAGTAGCACCTACTACTATGTTAGGTCACCTCTAGCACCATGTAATGCCATGTTACACTTTGTGATGCTTTGACTGCTTTGTTATTTATTGTGTTCCCCCTCCGTTACTTCTTTCCGGTAGACCTTGAGACTGCCGGCGAACCCCAGTTCGACTACGGTGTTGATGACCCCTCCTTCTTGCCAGAAGCAACCAGGCAAGCCCCCCCCCCTTGATCACCAGATATCGCCTATTCTTCTCTCTACTGCTTGCATTAGAGTAGTGTAGCATGTTACTGCTTTCCGTTAATCCTATTCTGATGCATAGCCTGTCATTGTTGCTACAGTTGTTGATACCTTACCTGCAATCCTAAATGCTTAGTATAGGATGCTAGTTTATCATCAGTGGCCCTACATTCTTGTCCGTCTGCCATGCTATACTATCGGGTCGTGATCACTCGGGTGTTGATCACGGGTATATACTATACATATTCACATGATACATGTTGGTGACTAAAGTCGTGTTGGCTCGTTGAGTACCCGTGGTTGATTCACGAATTGGGGGCTGAAAGGACATATTTTCCCGACGGCCCTCTGTGTGGATCTTTGTGGCGGAGCGACAGGGCAGGTTGAGACCACCCAGGAGTGAGGTGGGCCTGGACCTGGTCGGCGTTCGCGATTACTTCAAAATAACATGCTTAACAAAATCTTGGTATTTGATCTGAGTCTGGCCACTGGCCTATACGCACTAACCAACTACGCGGGAACAGTTATGGGCACTCGATGTCGTGATATCAGCCAAAGCCTTCTTGACATCATCGACTGAGCGACGCGCGCCGGGTTGGACCGTGTAACGCAACTTCCTTTATAATGGAGGTTGCTAGGTTTGCTCACCGACCGCGTACGCAACGTGTAGGTGTGCAATGGGTGATGGGCCCAGACCCCTGCGCCATAGGATTTAGACCGGCGTGCTGACCTCTCTGTTGTGCCTAGGTAGGGCTTGTGACGTGTTGATCTTCCGGGCCGGGCATGACCCAGAAAAGTGTGTCCGACAAAGGGGATCGAGCATGTTGGGGAAATGTGTGCACCCCTGTCAGGGAAGTTTATCTATTCGAATAGCCGTTGTCCCTCGAAAAAAGATGACCAGAGTTATACCTTGACCTTATTGACAACTAGAACCAGATACTTAATAAATACACCCTCCAAGTGCCAGATACAACCCCTGATCGCTCTCTCACAGGGCGAACGAGTGGAGGATCGCTGGGTAGGATTATGGCTATACGATGATACTGGTGAACTTACCATCTACTCTCTTCTACTATGCTGCAAGATGGAGGTTGCCAGAACCGTAGTCTTCGATAGGACTAGCTATCCCCCTCTTATTCTGGCATTCTGCAGTTCAGTCAACATATACTACCCCCTTTCATTGATACCAATGCATATGTAGTTAGCTCCTTGCTTGCCGAGGTACTTTGGATGAGTACTCATGGTTTGCTTTGGCTCCTCTTTTCCCCCTTTCTATACCCGATTATTGAGACCAGACGACGGAGTCCACGAGGCAGATGCCACCGTCGATGATGACTCCTACTACACTAGAGGTGCCTACTACTACGTGCAGGCCGCTTGCGATGACCAGGAGTAGTTTAGGAGGATCCCAGCCAGGAGGCATGTGCCTCTTTCGATCTGTATCCCTAGTTTGTGCTAGCCTTCTTAAGGCAAACTTATTTAACTTATGTCTGTACTCAGATATTGTTGCTTATGCTGACTCGTCTATGATTGAGCTCTTGTATTCGAGCCCTCGAGGCCCCTGGCTTGTAATATGATGCTTGTATGACTTATTTTATGTGTAGAGTTGTGTTGTGATATCTTCCCGTGAGTCCCTGATCTTGATCGTACACATTTGCGTGTATGATTAGTGTACGATTGAATAGGGGGCGTCACAAGTTGGTATCAGAGCCGACTGCCTGTAGGAATCCCCCTTCCACACTCCTTGGCCGAAGTCGAGTCTAGACATTACCAAGTTTTTACTAACATGGTTGTGCGGCTTACGGGCCCTGGTCGCCATTGGATGGTATTAGGATATTTTATTCCTTGACCTATACTCTAGGATTCTGATCTCTCTTCTATTCGGGTTAAAAGAATTTACTAATTTAACTCTAGGTTCTCGTAACTACTTCCCGGAGAGCCCCTTATTACAGATATCGCCTTCTACACCAGAAGATTCTGAAGATGCTATTCGATGTTTTTCCGAGACACTTATACCTATCGCCTTTGCAAAATCTTTACCACTGTTAAATCCTTATGGATAACTACTTATGCTTGTCATTCATACCTTTGTTCCCAGTTGCCCTTGTTATTACTTGATACACTTAAAAATTCCCGATATTTCGAGAAACCGTTGTGCCTCTGCTTTGCAGCTCTTTTCTACATTATTACCCCCACGAACAATTCCTCGCACTTATCGGGGATACGTCCATCCCCAGTTGTTCAGGTGTTTCACACAATTCTTCGAAATACTATCCTATCTTTTGAGAATCCTTTGCAGCCTATGGCTCTTGAAATTCTTGCTTGCTTGCATTATGATTAAACCCATAAGTCTGGTAATCGCATTGGCATCCTTTTTCATTTTCATTTTGAGTCTGTTGATTCAATATGTTGCGAATGCTCGCAATCCTCAGTCGAATCCTGGAATTCATCCTTCCGGCTCAGATGTCATTTTAAACCGGAGCTGGATCTCGACCAGTCAAATTGCCATCGATTCTACCCCTAAGCCACTCGACTTATCCATCCTTAATCAGAGTGTTTGATTCTGATCCCTTGTCTTGGAATTCATAATTCCTTCGCCTTTGAGCTTGAGTTAGTCAGTTGTTTCTATATTCTGATCTCCTTGCATTATTTCTTCCTCTGCTTGAGTACCGATGCTCACATCAGATCCCTTGTGGACCACCAGACCCTTTGTCGGATAAATCCGACAACGTCCTTCATATTCAATAAACTTATGAGCCTTTCCTCGGATACATAATACCTTTGGTAAATTGTATCCTCTTATTTCTCAAGCATGCTCTACTATCGAGCTTGTGTTATTTATTCTTGAAATTGATGGTATATGCTCCTAAGATGCCCCGATGGCTTGAACCTATGCTTTACCCAAACCGTATGAACCAGAAAGTTTTCGCGAGTCATACTCTTTTGTTGCTTCTGTAAGTGCATCTAGTGCCACCCCTAGTTAGTTTTGGAGTATTGACGACAAACCTAGTTGAGGGACTAATGTGTTTGTGAGAAGCAAGGATAACACAGGTAGAAGTCCTCATTGATTCAGTTTTACTACCAGAGATGACCCCTAAAAATGTATGAAGACATTGAAGTCAAAGGTGGTATATGAAGATATCACATTGAAGACTATGACAAGAGAAGACACAATATGAAGCCTATGGAGCTCGAAGACTTAGATCTTTCGTAGTTCTTTTTCTTTTGTGTTGAGTCATAGGAACCACCGTACTGTTAAGTGGGGTCCAAGAGAACCAGTTAGAATGACTGAAGTGATGCCTAAACCAAAAACCTATGTATTCGAGTGAAGACTATGAGAGCGAATCTTGTCCAGAGTCGGACAAGTCAGCTTTGCTTGTAGCCCAAGTAAAGTTGTCGTGTGAGTTTGAAATCTGACCGTTGGACACGTGTCAGTTCCTTAGTGACCCAGGGTCATTTCGGACAAATCAGGTCGGGTTGCCAAGTGGCTATAAATAGCCCACCCCCTACAACCATAAACGGTGGCTGCTCAGATTGAAGTACGGCTTTTGTCGTTTGAGAGCAACCCACCTCGAAGCCTTTGAGAGAGAATTCCTTGCAAGGATAAAGCCCTAACCACCCAGAGCCAGAGAAAATTGGGCATCACTTAAGTCTTCTTGTCTGTGTGATCTGAAGACTTATTACACTTGGGGACTGTGCATCCTCCAGACAGTTAGGCGTCGCGTTCAGAGCATTCAAGAGACATTGTGGATTGCCAGTGAACGAAGTCTGTGAAGGTTTGGGAGTCTACCTTGAAGACTTACCAAAGTGATTGGGCGAGGACTATGTGACCTTAGCTCAAGGAGAATACGGTGAGGACTTGGTGTCCTGAGCTGCGTGTTCAGGACTGGGTGTCCGGGACTGTGTGTCCTAAGGTTTAAATACCTAGCCGCTCCAACCAGACGTACAGTTGTCACAGCAACTGGAACTGGTCCAACACATCATTGTCTTCAACGAGTCACTGGTTTCATCTTCACTTTCTTTACTTACTGATTACTCTTGTGAAGTCATTGTATGTTTGCTCTATCATTTGTCTTCACTGAGTGACTGCGTGTTCTGTTTGGCTTCACAATATCTTCCTACCTGATCCTTACTACCTAGCTGCTATTAGTCTTTGTGCTTTCACTTCATTGAATACTTGACTATGGTTTGCCTAGTGTAGTCTACCTTCCGCTGCATGGTAATAGGTTTAATTTTATCGTTTGTCTTCAAAACTTCTATGTTCTGAAGACTTTCATAAAAATCGCCTATTCACCCCCCCTCTAGTCGATATAACGCACTTTCAATTGGTATCAGAGCAAGGTGCTCCCTTGTTCTGTGTGATTCGGTTTAACCACCTGGAGTTTTAGCTATGTCGACTGCAGGGATAATTAAAGTCTCCGGCGTGCCCCGTCTTCGATGGAACTGAATATCCCTACTGGAAGAATAAGATGCGCATGCATCTTGAAGCCATTGACGTCGACCTATGGTATGTCGTCGAGAACGGCGTTCCCAAGGCTGGAGAAGGTGTCACTGCTGCTGATGTCAAGAAATTCGTTCAACTGGACTCTACTGCCAAGAATATCATCTGTGGTCATCTGACCAAAGGACAGTATGGCCGTGTGAGTGCTTTGAAGACATCCAAGCTGGTCTGGGACTGGCTCTCCAAGGTCAATGAAGGCATCTCAACCCAGAGAGATCAGAGAATTAGTGTCCTTCGCAACCTCTTCAACCGCTTCAAGCGAAATGACAATGAGAATGTCCAGCACACATTTGACCGACTCACTGACATCACAAATGAGCTTCAAGCCCTCGGCGCCACTGAGATTACCAAACACGAAAGTCGTCAAGACGCTGCTGAGATCACTTGATAGTTCGTTTGACATCCTGGCCCTGATGATTCAAGAACGTCCTGATTTCAAGACACTCGATCCGTCTGACATACTTGAGAGGCTCAACACACATGAGTTTCAGCTTTCGGAGAAAAGAGATATCTATGGTCCAAACTATGGACGAACTCGTGCCTTGAAGGCAAAAGTTGTCTCCTCATCTGAAGAAGAATCTGACAGCAGTTCTGATGTCCTGAAGACATTGGAAGGGAACTTGCTATGCTTGTCAAGAAGTTCCAAAAATTCAGCAAGAAGAAAGGCTTCAGAAAGTCTTCCCGATCAAGTTCAAGGAATGATGAAGCTCCTGCTCAAGACTACAAGAAGAAAACATGTCACAAGTGCAAGAAACTTGGCCACTTCATCTCTGAGAATCCACAGTGGGACAATGAGAACAAAAAGAAGAAGAAGAGCAAGGAATATGACTCTGATGACAAGAAGAAGAAGAAGTACTCAAAGTCTTCTTCCAAGTCTTCCTCAAAGTCTTCATCACACAAGAAGAGCTCATTTGGCAAGGCACGTGCATTTGTTGGCAAGGAATGGGATTCAGAGGAGGAGTCTGCTTCTGAGGAGGCGGAGGTGGAGTCTGAGGAGGAATCCGACTCAGGCGTCGCAAGTCTGGCTACAGCATACGTTGCCAAGTCCATCTTCAACACTGAAGACAATGACTTCATCACCGACACCGATGCAAATGACAAGGACTACTCCGCTTCTACCTACTGCTTCATGGCACGCGGTGCCAAGGTAAACACACGCACTACTCACTATCAAACATCTAGTGACGATGACTCTGATTGTGGTTCAAAACCTAGCTACAAAACACTTGCTAAAATTGCAACTGAACAACAGAAAGCTATGGAACATATTCAAAAACTGTTAGACAGAAGCGATGATCTGTTAGGTGCTGAAATGACTCGATCTGAATCCTTAATTGAAGACATAAAAAATCTTCACGTTAAGTATCAGGAACTTGAAAGTCGTCATGAAACTCTCTCAACAACTCATGAAAAGCTTTCCTATGATTATCTTCAAAGGAAGCAAGATCTTGAGAAATTGAGAGCGGTTCATGAAGATCTTCAAACGGAAAACGAGTCACTTCGCGCCAAACAGATCAGTCCCGCTCAGGAAGGATTTGAACCACCATGTCTTAAATGCATTGAGCGTGATAATGCTACTTCTGTTGCTGAATGTTCTACTGCTACTGCTGTTGCAATATCTTCAACTGTTGATGCGGTAACTAACCCCTCTGCTGAGGATACCACCGCTATTGCTGATGAGAATGCTAGGTTGAAGACATTGCTTGAAACAGGGATGTACAAAAGTCTTAAAGGGCATCAGACGCTATGTGATGTCCTGAAAAAGCAGATTCTGAACCGAAACCCTAGGAAAGAGGGTGTAGGGTTCGTAAGGAAAATGAATGCAGATGGCTCTTACTGGAAACCTGAGCAGTACCCCAAAACCATGTGGGTTGCTGCAAAGGAACCTTCAGCAGATCCATCCAATCTATCTGGCTTCACTTGTGCTAACCCCATTATCATTGATGAATCCTTTGATGCAAACTATATACTGTTTAAGAATCAGAATGGTGAAGTGTTTGCCAGGTACATTGGTACTAACTGCAGGAATGGACCGCCTATGAAGAAGATCTGGGTTCCGAAAAGGTGTCTGGAGAGTCTTCCTGTGAATGTCATCATGACACCTCACGTGAAGAAGACAAACCTCAGACCAAAGGCTTCATACGGTCCAAAGGCTTCATACAGACAGAGGACTCACCTGAGTCGCACTAATGCAAATGTTTTGCAGGGAAACATACTCAGGCATATGAATATGAGAGCGGTTCATCAAACCGCCATGTTCATAAGACCAAGAACTATTCTGCTTATTCTTATGAGTACTATTGTCCGCCTGCAAGACTGTTTGCTAAGGCTTCAAAGCCAAAATTCTCAGATGCTGCACTTAGACTTATTGCTTCTAAGCCACCCTTGAAGATGTGGGTGGTTAAGAAGGCTTAACTCTCTTTTGCAGGGAAAGGTCTCCAGCAGAAAACCAAAATCGTCTGACGCTATTGCTGGGGACCTTAAACATCTTGTAGGGCGCAAGATCAAATGCCCAAATGGTCTTACTATGTACTTCGTACCTGAATCGCTTGCTACTCTCCCTATTAGTCCTAACCTGGATCTAAGCTTTCATAACCCACTGGTTCGTCAAATGTTTTTGCTTCACAATGCTCTTGGTGAAGCCTATCCCCCTAACTGCACTGTAGGGTACGACACCAGCGTCTTCAGAATGGATTATTGACAGTGGGTGTACAAATCACATGACTGGCAAAAGAAGTCTTCTTATGGACTCAACCTTACGTCCATCCGACAAGAGCCACATCACATTTGCTGACACTAGTAAAAGTAAGGTATTGGGTCTAGGTAGAGTTGCAATCTCAAGGGATCAACACATGGATAAAGTCATGCTTGTTGAATCCCTTGGCTTCAACTTAATGTCTGTCTCAATGCTTTGCGATTTGAACATGATCGTAATGTTTGGAAAATATCGTTGCCTTGTACTAATGGAATCTGACAAGTCTCTAGTGTTTGAAGGGTATCGAAAAGATGATTTGTACGTGGTAGATTTCTCAGCAGGGACCACAGCTTTCAGTATGTCTTCTAGCAAAGGCTTCAGAATGCTGGCTCTGGCATCGGAGGCTTGGGCATGCTGGCATGAGGAACCTCCACACCCTTGCGAAGAAGAAGCATGTCATAGGCATCGAGGGCGTCAAGTTCAAGAAAGACCACTTATGCGGTGCCTGTGAAGCAGGGAAGATGACGAGGGCCAAACATCCCTCGAAGGCAATCATGACCACTACTCGACCCTTCGAACTGCTTCACATGGATCTTTTCGGTCCCACTCATTACTCAACTCTTACTACTACTGCTTGCCTCTATGGCTTCGTTATTGTTGATGATTGAAGTGCAGTGCAGGATGTCTACAAGACTGAAGTGCAGGATGTCTTCAGAGCTTCGCCAATCGAGCTATGAACAATTATGGCGCTAAGATAAAGCACATTAGAAGTGACAATGGCACTGAATTCAAGAAAACTGGCCTTGATACATATCTTGATACCTTGGGCATCACACATGAATTCTCAGCCCGTACACGCCACAGCAGAATGGCGTCGTCGAACGCAAGAACAGAACACTATTGAGATGGCCAGAACGATGCTAGATGAATACAAGACTCCAAGAAAATTCTGGCCTGAAGCCATTGATACTGCATGCCATACAATCAATCGTGTTTATCTTCACAAGCTACTGAACAAGACATCTTATGAGCTCCTTACTGGCAAGAAGCCAAATGTCAGTTACTTCAGAGTATTTGGCGCAAGGTGCTGGATCAAGGACCCACATCACACCTCAAATTTGCACCAAAAGCACATGAGGGTTTTATGCTTGGATATGGAAAGGATTCGCACTCCTACAGAGTCTTCAATCTCTTTCATTACAAAGTGGTTGAAACAGTGGATGTGCGGTTCGATGAGACCAACGGTTCACAAAGAGAGCAGCTGCCAAATGTGCTAGATGAAGTTCCATCCAGTGAATCAATCAAGCTAATGGGAACTGGAGAAATTATACCTTCTGAAGCTCATCCTGAAGAAGAACTTATCATTTCAGCACCTGATCAACATGAAGACAATGCTCAGCCTGAAGACATTCCTTCCAACAACGACATGAACAGCAAGAGCAAAGTCTTCGCCCTGTACATCCTCGCGTTGCCAATGAAGTGCAGATTGAAAGAATATTGATAGCATCAATGCACCTGGTCCACTCACTCATTCAAGGGCAACTCAGATAGCAAATTTCTGTGGGCACTTCGCATTCGTCTCAATATCAGAACCCAAGAAAGTTGAAGAAGCCTTCATGGAACCTGAATGGATTCAAGCTATGCAAGAAGAGCTTCAACAGTTTGAGCTGAATAATGTATGGGAACTGGTTAAGCGTCCTGATCCACGGAAGCACAATATAATAGGCACCAAATGGATATACCGCAACAAGCAAGATGAGCATGGTCAAGTTGTCAGAAACAAAGCTCGTCTCGTTGCTCAAGGATATACTCAAGTGGAAGGCATTGACTTCGATGAAACATTTGCTCCTGTGGCTAGGCTTGAAGCCATACGCATACTGCTGGCCTTTGCAAATCATCATAACATTCTTATATATCAAATGGATGTGAAGAGTGCTTTTCTCAATGGCAAGATTGAAGAAGAAGTGTATGTTGCACAACCGCCTGGCTTTGAAGATCCAAAACATCCTGACATGGTATACAAGCTCAACAAGGCACTGTATGGCCTCAAACAAGCCCCTCGGGCTTGGTATGACACACTCAAAGACTTCCTGAAGAGCAAAGGCTTCAAATCTGGTTCCCTCGACCCCACTCTCTTCACGAAGACATATGATGGTGAACTGTTTGTGTGCCAAATATATGTGGATGACATTATCTTCGGCTGCACCAATCAGAAATATAGTGAAGAGTTTGGATATATGATGCAAGAGCAATATCAGATGTCCATGATGGGTGAGCTGAAGTTCTTCCTTGGTCTTCAAATACGTCAGCAACGCAACGACATCTTTATATCTCAAGAGAAGTATTCTCAAAGATTGCCTGAAGAAGTTTGGTATGCAAGACTGCAAAGGCTTCACGACGCCAATGCCAGCCAAACATCATCTGGGTCCCGACGACAATGGTAAAGAGTTCGATCAAAAGGTATACCGCTCCATGATTGGTTCTTTACTTTATCTATGTGCATCTAGGCCAGATATTATGCTTAGTGTTTGCATGTGTGCTCGATTTCAAGCGGCACCAAAGGAGTCACATCACTTAGCTGTGAAGCGAATTCTTCGATATTTGGCTCACACCCCAACTCTAGGATTATGGTATCCAAAGGGCTCAGAGTTTGATCTGGTTGGATTCTCGGATGCTGATTATGCTGGTGACAAAGTTGATCGCAAGTCTACATCAGGCACATGTCACTTTCTGGGACGATCACTTGTATGTTGGTCTTCAAAGAAGCAGAACTGTGTATCTCTCTCCACTGCTGAATCTGAATACATTGCTGCTGGATCTTGCTGCGCTCAGCTTCTGTGGATGAAGCAAACACTCAAGGACTATGGCATTCATCTGAAGCAAGTGCCACTTTACTGCGACAACGAAAGCGCCATCAAGATTGCCAACAACCCAGTTCAGCACTCGAAGACAAAGCACATTGAAATTCGTCATCACTTTCTCAGAGATCATGTTGTGAAGGAAGACATTGATATCATACACGTCAACACTGAAGAGCAATTGGCAGATATCTTCACCAAGCCCTTGGATGAGAAGAGGTTTTGCAAGTTACGGTGTGAGCTAAATATCCTGGAATCCTCAAATGTCCTGTGATCAGGCACACATCCTAACCCTTATGCATATTGATGACTTAGATGTGCAACACACGAAGTAAAGTATATCTTCAATCAATGAAGACATACATTCTAAGTGTGAATACATTAATGTGGAATTTGACTTTGGAGCGCCACGATAATTGTGCGCCGTGTCTGGGTCTAATACTTCCTATACGGTGGGTAACGCCACCACCAAACGTTCTATTTTGAAGTGTTTCACTCATGGCGTTACCTTGCAATGTCTTCACATTTGGTTTGGCTTCGATCTCAACATATTTTCATGATTATCTTCACTGTGTTGATTATATATATATATGCTAGTGTTCTGTCCTCTACAGCATTCACTTATAGATATGTCTTCGTGTTGAATCTTTTGAACTAAGTGAATGTGATCGGACCCTAACCTCTCTATGATTTCTATCTCAAACTCTATCTCTCCAAGTCATATGCATTCTATTGAAACTGTCGAATGTCTTCTCTGCGTCCTTGTCAGCAGAAGATACAGAGACAACCATTAAGTCCGTTTTCAATGCTCATTCCTCCACATGAAATCCGGAGAAGTAGGAACGACCACCCGACAATCCAGGCGTGCGTGGGACGTGGAACAAACCCCAAAATTCCGCATAATGGCCACGCGTTCCTCAGATGCAAATCGCCAGGGGCACCTGTGTAATAGCACAGTGCCGCCCCTGTGCCTATAAATACACACTCACAGCGGTCATTATCTCTTCTTCCACCCTCGCACGAACCCTAGCGCCACCGCTAGCTCTCGACGACGCCGGCGACGAAGCGCTTCGCTGCCGCAACCTCTCCAACGCCGTCTTCACGCCGACCGCGGACATCGTCCTCTCCGCCGTCGCCGTAGGTGTCCTCCGTCGCCAAGTTAGGGCACGGAAGAGTGAACTGCTCGGCCTCATCTCCCACTCCGTCTAGCAGTTCTCAGTGTGGTAAATAAAACTCCCTTTTTACAGCACGTTGATCCTATTGATCTGTCACTTTCTACCACAAGCAGTTTCTGTTCACACAAGCTAGATCTCTCTCATACTGCATCTCATAACATGCCTAATATATTCACTTGTGCTTCACAAAGTAGTTAGATTCCTCACTTGTACTGATCTGTGGATTCGTACAAATCTGGAACCAACTTCTTATCTATGAGTGAATGTCTTCGCACGGTGAGGTCAATGTCTTCTAAACAGATTTATCTTCAAAATCTTCTGAGAATGCATATGACCTCTTCCCCTTCCCTCGCACCTTAATGCTGTCACAGGTACATGTCCGTGGGAGAATCCTTTGGTTCTCATAGTCTGCATTCATTTGCAGAATTCTTACAGCATCACATAAATTCTCCCGAAGCCAGTTCCTGTTGGTCCAGCAAACAAAAACCTTTGAAGCCTTTGAACGTCTTGAAGCCCTTCAAGTTAAAGTTTATGGCTTCTTTGAAATCTGACCGTTGAGACACGTGTCAGTTCCTTAGTGACCCAGGGTCATTTCGGACAAATCAGGTCGGGTTGCCAAGTGGCTATAAATACCCCACCCCCACAACCATAAACGGTTGGCTGCTCAGATTTCAGTGCACGGCTTTTGTCGTTTGAGAGCAACCCACCTCGAAGCCTTTGAGAGAAAATTCCTAGTGAGGAGAAAAGCCCTAACCACCCAGAGCCAGAGTAAATTGGGCATCACTTAAGTCTTCTTGTCTGTGTGATCTGAAGACTTATTACACTTGAGGACTGTGAATCCTCCAGACGGTTAGGCGTCACGTTCTGAGCATCCAAGACACATTGTGGATTGCCAGTGAACGAAGTTTGTGAAGGTTTGGGAGTCTACCTTGAAGACTTACTAGAGTGATTGGGCGAGGACTAAGTGACCTTAGCTCAAGGAGAATACGGTGAGGACTTGGTGTCCTGAACTGTGTGTTCAGGACTGGGTGTCCGGGACTGTGTGTCCTAAGGTTTAAATACCTAGCCGCTCCAACCAGACGTACAGTTGTCACAGCAACTGGAACTGGTCCAACATATTATTGTCTTCAACGAGTCACTGGTTTCATCTTCACTTCCTCTTCTTACTGTCACACATTGTGAAGCCATTGCATGCTTGCTTTATCTTTAGTCTTCACAACGTGAATGCATGAACTGTTTGGCTACATAACTTCTTCCTACCTGATCCGTATTACACTGCAGTTGTTTGTCATTGTGCTTTCACTCTATTGAATACATAACCATGGCTGGCCTAGTGTAATCTAACTTCCGCTGCATAGTAATAGGCATAATCTTTGTTGTTTGTCTTCATAACTCTCATGTTTTGAAGACTTTCGTAAAAATCGCCTATTCACCCCCCTCTAGTCGATATAACGCACTTTCAGACATCCTATTCAAGAATCTTCTACCCAGGTCCAGAGATGAAGCCATTGCTCAAGGCTTCTATCCATGCATGGTCCATGGACCACAGCCTACTGATGCACACTCATCGTCACTGCTATGGTGTTGTGATGACAATCTGTTCAAGCGCAACTTGCAGTTTGCTCAGAACTCAGCGAAGCAGAACAAGAAGACTTTTGGGTTAGACTTCAACCCTGGTCCCTCATCTCCAAGGGCAGATGACACACGACATGCAGAACCCAATGTCATCGGTCCTTTCGCCAACCTTGAAGGCCTCATCACCTACATCTTGGTTCAAGGGACTGCAGTGAATGAGCCTGTAGCTGACACTGAGTCTGATGACGCGCCTGCAGTGCCGAAGCCAAAGCAGTTGAAGAAGCCAAAAGCTTCAAAGCTGGCCCCTTCACCAAAAATCTCAAGGGCGAAGCCATTGGCAACTGCACCTCCTGAAGACAGTGTGCAATCTGAAGACTTATCACGTGTCTCCAAGCCCCAGAAGGCCAAGATGCCTCTGTCTCACACTGGCAAAGAGCTAACAGCTGCTGCCATTCTGCGCAACGACGACATTGATCTGTCAAGTGATGAAGATCTTGCAGATGACGCTCTTGAGCAACTCATCAAGAGCAAAGAAGAATCAGAAATCTTCAATGATCTGCCTCTCTTTGATGTCACCATCATCCACAACTTCATTGACGAGTGGTTTGACACGCCCAACATCAGCTTAGAAGATCTGCAGCTACCCATTGGCCTTAGTGTCGCCTTCCAAGGCGCCATTGCTTCAGAACTTGCTATTGCCCAACGCATTGTTGAACTGAAGCAGAAGATTGACTATGAAAAGGCTCAGTTCAAGAAGCATATGGCCAAGCTCAGCGTGCAAGAAGTGAAGAACTTCAAGACAATGATGCACGAGCTCAAGGAAGCCTTTGTGAAGAAGCGTGCAGAAGCTCAGGGTTCGCGTGAGCGCATGAAGACTCTGGCTGACAGATGTGTGCAAGCCTATAATGAGGCTGAGAAGCGCAAGGCACTTGGGCGTCCTGGCATCGACCCCAGGATGGCCGCAAAGAAGAAGAAGAAGCCTGCTACGGCTGAACCTGATGCACCAAGGCAAGAAGCAGTTCCGATTGTCTTCCCAACTAGACTGACTGGCTCGAAGCCAAAAGCCGGTCAACAGCTTCAGAGCTCAAGAAGACAAGAACTGCTGAGGCTGAAGCCAGGAAGAGGAAACACTCTGAAGCCTCTCCTACTGCCCCCACCAAGAAAAAGAGAAAGACCAAGAAAGCTCGGGCTGCTCCCACAGAGCCCTTGATAGTTGAACCCATTTCTATGGTTCATCCTGACGCAGAACGTCAACTGACAGTTCATGAGCCTGCTTCCACAGAGGCTCCTGAAGCTGAAGACATTCCAGCAGCTGATCCCATCGCTGCTGAAGACATTGGTCATCATGACAATGTAGAAGATGATGCAGTCCTTCCTCAGTTTGAAAACAGCGAACTCATCAGCATTGGTCGTCCACTGACGCCAATTGCACAGGATGCTTCATGGGCGGATCGCCCACAAGAGGAAGAAGACTATGAGGCCCAGCCCACTCCAACTCCACAGGCGTCGTCTGTGTTACGCAGGCTTCGCAAAGGTCCAAGGCCTCAAGTCTCTGCTGAAGACATTCCGGCTGCATCAGCCGCAGAAGAAGAAGTACCACAAGATCCCACTCCCCTGTTCCACCAAGAAGCAGTTCTCCAGGAGAATCTTGTCGACCGACTCAGCTTGCTTGTAGCCCAAAGTAAAAGTTGCCATGATGAGTTTGAAATCTGACCGTTGAGACAGTGTCAGTTCCTTAGTGACCCAGGGTCATTTCGGACAAATCAGGTCGGGTTGCCAAGTGGCTATAAATAGCCCACCCCCACAACCATAAACGGTTGGCTGCTCAGATTTCAGTGCACGGCTTTTGTCGTTTGAGAGCAACCCACCTCGAAGCCTTTGAGAGAAAAATTTCTCTAGTGAGGAGAAAAGCCCTAACCACCCAGAGCCAGAGTAAATTGGGCATCACTTAAGTCTTCCTTGTCTGTGTGATCTGAAGACTTATTACACTTGAGGACTGTAATCCTCCAGACGGTTAGGCGTCGCGTTCTGAGCATCCAAGGAGAATACGGTGAGGACTTGGTGTCCTGAGCTGCGTGTTCAGGACTGGGTGCCGGGACTGTGTGTCCTAAGGTTTAAATACCTAGCCGCTCCAACCAGACGTACAGTTGTACAGCAACTGGAATTGGTCCAACACATCATTGTCTTCAACGAGTCGCACCGTTT
>NC_053026.1:263218377-263238662 GCF_003073215.2 Triticum urartu | reverse complement strand
GAGGAGTCTGCTTCTGAGGAGGCGGAGGTGGAGTCTGAAGAGGAATCCGACTCAGGCGTCGCAAGTTGGCTACAGCATACGTTGCCAAGTCCATCTTCAACACTGAAGACAATGACTTCATCACCGACACCGATGCAAATGACAAGGACTGCTCCGCTTCTACCTACTATGCTTCATGGCACGCGGTGCCAAGGTAAACACACGCACTACTCATTATCAAACATCTAGTGACGATGAGTCTAATTGTGTTTCAAAACCTAGCTAAAAAACACTTGCTAAAATTGCAACTGAACAACAGAAAGCTATGGAACATATTCAAAAACTGTTAGACAGAAGCGATGATCTGTTGGGTGCTGAAATGACTCGATCTGAATCCTTAATTGAAGACATAAAAAATCTTCACGTTAAGTATCAGGAACTTGAAAATCGTCATGAAACTCTCTCAACAACTCATGAAAAGCTTTCCTATGATTATCTTCAAAGGAAGCAAGATCTTGAGAAATTGAGAGCGGTTCATGAAGATCTTCAAACGGAAAATGAGTCACTTCGCGCCAAACAGAATCAGTCCCGCTCAGGAAGGATTTGAACCACCATGTATTAAATGCATTGAGCGTGATAATGCTACTTCTGTTGCTGAATGTTCTACTGCTACTGCTGTTGCAATATCTTAACTGTTGATGTGGTAACTAACCCCTCTGTTGAGGATACCACCGCTATTGCTGATGAGAATACTAGGTTGAAGACGTTGCTTGAAACAGGGATGTACAAAAGTCTTCAAGGGCATCAGACACTATGTGATGTCCTCAAAAAGCAGATTCTGAACCGGAACCCTAGGAAAGAGGGTGTTGGGTTCGTAAGGAAAATGAATGCAGATGGCTCTTACTGGAAACCTGAGCAGTACCCCAAAACCACATGGGTTGCTACAAAGGAACCTTCAGCAGATCCATCCAATTTATCTGGCTTCACTTGTGCTAACCCCATTATCATTGATGAATCCTTTGATGCAAACTATAAACTGTTTAAGAATCAGAATGGTGAAGTGTTTGCCAGGTACATTGGTACTAACTGCAGGAATGGACCGCCTATGAAGAAGATCTGGGTTCCAAAAACGTGTCTGAAAATCTTCCTGTGAATGTCTTCATGACACCTCACATGAATAAGACAAACCTCAGACCAAAGGCATCATACGGTCCAAAGGCTTCATACAAACAGAGGACTCACCTGAGTCGCACTAACGCAAATGTTTTGCAGGGAAACCATACTCAGGCATATGAATATGAGAGCGGTTCATCAAACCGCTATGTTCATAAGACAAGAACTATTCTGCTTATTCTTATGAGTACTATTGTCCACCTGCAAGACTGTTTGCTAAGGCTTCAAAGCCAAAATTCTCAGATGGCTGCACTTAGACTTATTGCTTCTAAGCCACCCTTGAAGATGTGGGTGGTTAAGAAGGCTTAACTCTCTTTTGCAGGGAAAGGTCTCCAGCAGAAAACCAAAATCGTCTGACGCTAGTGCCGGGGACCAAAATCGTCTTACTATGTACTTCGTACCTGAATCGCTTGCTACACTCCCTATTAGTCCTAACCTGGATCTAAGCTTTCATAACCCACTGGTTCGTCAAATGTTTTTGCTTCACAATGCTCTTGGTGAAGCCTATCCCCCTAACTGCACTGTAGGGTACGACACCAGCGTCTTCAGAATGGATTATTGACAGTGGGTGTACAAATCACATGACTGGCAAAAGAAGTCTTCTCATGGACTCAACTCTTACGTCCATCCGACAAGAGCCACATCACATTTGCTGACACTGTAAAAGTAAGGTATTGGGTCTAGGTAGAGTTGCAATCTCAAGGGATCAACACATGGATAAAGTCATGCTTGTTGAATCCCTTGGCTTCAACTTAATGTCTGTCTCAATGCTTTGCGATTTGAACATGATCGTAATGTTTGGAAAATATCGTTGCCTTGTACTAATGGAATCTGACAAGTCTTAGTGTTTGAAGGGTATCGAAAAGATGATTTGTACGTGGTAGATTTCTCAGCAGGGCCACAGCTTGCAGTATGTCTTCTAGCAAAGGCTTCAGAATGCTGGCTCTGGCATCGAAGGCTTGGACATGCTGGCATGAGGAACCTCCACACCCTTGCGAAGAAGAAGCATGTCATAGGCATCGAGGGCGTCAAGTTCAAGAAAGACCATTTATGCGGTGCCTGTGAAGCAGGGAAGATGACGAGGGCCAAACATACCTCGAAGACAATCATGACTACTACTCAACCCTTCAAACTGCTTCACATGGATCTTTTCGGTCCCACTCATTACTCAACTCTGACTACTACTGCTTGCCTCTATGGCTTCGTTATTGTTGATGATTATTCTAGATATACTTGGGTGCACATAATCCTTTACAAGACTGAAGTGCAGGATGTCTTCAGACGCTTCGCCAATCGTGCTATGAACAACTTTGGCACCAAGATAAAGCACATCAGAAGTGACAATGGCACTGAATTCAAGAACACTGGCCTTGATACATATCTTGATACCTTGGGCATCACACATGAATTCTCAGCCCCGTACACGCCACAGCAGAATGGCGTCGTCGAACGCAAGAACAGAACACTAATTGAGATGGCCAGAACGATGCTAGATGAATACAAGACCCCAAGAAAATTCTGGCCCGAAGCCATTGATACTGCATGCCATACAATCAATCGTGTTTATCTTCACAAGCTACTGAACAAGACATCTTATGAGCTCCTTACTGGCAAAAAGCCAAATGTCAGTTACTTCAGAGTATTTGGCGCAAGGTGCTGGATCAAGGACCCACATCACACCTCAAAATTTGCACCAAAAGCACATGAGGGTTTTATGCTTGGATATGGAAAGGATTCGCACTCCTACAGAGTCTTCAATCTCTTTCATTACAAAGTGGTTGAAACAGTGGATGTGCGGTTCGATGAGACCAACGGTTCACAAAGAGAGCAGCTGCCAAATGTGCTAGATGAAGTTCCATCCAGTGAATCAATCAAGCTAATGGGAACTGGAGAAATTATACCTTCTGAAGCTCATCCTGAAGAAGAACTTATCATTTCAGCACCTGATCAACATGAAGACAATGCTCAGCCTGAAGACATTCCTTCCAACAACAACAATGAACAGCAAGAGCAAAGTCTTCGCCCTGTACATCCTCGCGTTGCCAATGAAGTGCAGATTGAAAGAATAATTGATAGCATCAATGCACCTGGTCCACTCACTCGTTCAAGGGCAACTCAGCTAGCAAATTTCTGTGGGCACTTCGCATTCGTCTCAATATCAGAACCCAAGAAAGTTGAAGAAGCCTTCATGGAACCTGAATGGATTCAAGCTATGCAAGAAGAGCTTCAACAGTTTGAGCTGAATAATGTATGGGAACTGGTTAAGCGTCCTGATCCACGGAAGCACAATATAATAGGCACCAAATGGATATACCGCAACAAGCAAGATGAGCATGGTCAAGTTGTCAGAAACAAAGCTCGTCTCGTTGCTCAAGGATATACTCAAGTGGAAGGCATTGACTTCGATGAAACATTTGCTCCTGTGGTAGACTTGAAGCCATACGCATACTGCTAGCCTATGCAAATCATCATAACATACTTCTATATCAAATGGATGTGAAAAGTGCTTTTCTCAATGGCAAGATTGAAGAAGAAGTGTATGTTGCACAACCACCTGGCTTTGAAAATCCAAAACATCCTGATATGGTATACAAGCTCAACAAGGCACTGTATGGCCTCAAACAAGCCCCTAGGGCCTGGTATGATACACTGAAGTACTTTCTGAAGAGCAAAGGCTTCATACCTGGTTCACTGGATCCCACTCTTTTCACGAAGACATACGATGGTGAATTGTTTGTGTGCCAAATATATGTGGATGACATTATCTTCGGCTGCACCAATCAGAAGTACAGTGAAGAGTTTGGATACATGATGCAAGAGCAATATCAGATGTCCATGATGGGGGAGCTGAAGTTCTTCCTGGTCTTCAAATACGACAACAACGCAATGGGCATCTTCATATCTCAAGAGAAGATATCTCAAAGATTGCCTGAAGAAGTTTCGGTATGCAGACTGCAAAGGCTTTCACAACACCATGCCAGCCAAACATCATCTGGGTCCTGGCGACAATGGTAAAGAGTTCGATCAAAAGGTATACCGCTCCATGATTGGTTCTTTACTTTATTTATGTGCAATCTAGGCCAGATATTATGCTTAGTGTTTGCATGTGTGCTCGATTTCAAGCGGCACCAAAGGAGTCGCATCACTTAGCTGTGAAGCGAATTCTTCGATATTTGGCTCACTGGCTCACACCCCAACTATCGTATCCAAAGGGCTCAGAGTTTGATCTAGTTGGATTCTCGGATGCTGATTATGCTGGTGACAAGGTTGATCAGAAGTCTACATTTACATCAGGCACATGTCATTTTTTGGGACGATCACTTGTATGTTGGTCTTCAAAGAAGCAGAACTGTGTATCTCTCTCCACTGCTGAATCTGAATACATTGCTGCTGGATCTTGCTGCGCTCAGCTTCTGTGGATGAAGCAAACACTCAAGGACTATGGTATTCATCTGAAGCAAGTGCCACTTTACTGCGACAACGAAAGCGCCATCAAGATTGCCAACAACCCAGTTCAGCACTCGAAGACAAAGCACATAGAAATTCATCATCATTTTCTCAGAGATCATGTTGTGAAGGAAGATATTGATATCATACACGTCAACACTGAAGAGCAATGGCAGATATCTTTCACCAAGCCCTTTGGATGAGAAGAGGTTTTGCAAGTTACGGTGTGAGCTAAATATCCTGGAATCCTCAATGTCCTGTGATCAGCACACATCCTAAACCCTTATGCATATGATGACTTAGATGTGCAAACACACGAAGTAAAGTATATACTTTCAATCATGAAGACATACATTCTAAGTGTGAATACATTAATGTGGAATTTGACTTCGGAGCGCCACGATAATTGTGCGCCGTGTCTGGGTCTAATACTTCCTATACGGTGGGTAACGCCACCACCAAACGTTCTATTTTGAAGTGTTTCTCTCATGGCGTTACCTTGCAATGTCTTCACATTTGGTTTGGCTTCGAACTCAACATATTTTCATGATTATCTTCACTATGTTGATTATATAGATATATATATATACTAGTGTTCTGTCCTCTACAGCATTCACTTATAGCTATGTCTTCTTGTTTGAATCTTTTGAACTAAGTGAATGTGATCGGACCCTAACCTCTCTATGCTCTCTATCTCAAAATTCTATCTCTCCAAGTCATATGCATTCTATTGAAACTGTCGAATGTCTTCTCTGCGTCCTTGTCAGCAGAAGACACAGAGACAACATTTAAGTCCGTTTTCAATGCTCATTTATCCACATGAAATCCGGAGAAGTAGGAACGACCACCCGACAATCGGCGTGCGTGGGACGTGGAACTGCCCCCAAAATACCGCATGATGGCCACGTATTACTCAAATGCGAATCGCCAGGGGCACCTGTGTAATAGCGCAGTGCCGCCCCTGTGCCTATAAATACACACTCACAGCGGTCATTATCTCTTCTTCCACCCTCGCACGAACCCTAGCGCCACCGCTAGCTCTCGACGACGCCGGCGACGAAGCGCTTCGCTGCCGCAACCTCTCCGACGCCGTCTTCACGCCGACCGCGGACATCGTCCTCTCCGCCGTCGCCGTAGGTGTCCTCCGTCGCCAAGTTAGGGCACGGAGATTGAACTGCTCGGCCATCATCTCCCACTCCGTCTAGCAGTTCCAAGTGTGGTAAATAAAACTTCTTTTTACAGCCCCTTTTGATCCTATGGTTCTGTCACTTTCTACCATAAGAAGTTTCTATTCACACAAGTTAGATCTCTCTCAATCTGCATCTCATAACATGCCTAGTATATTCACTTGTGCTTCATGAAGTAGTTAGATTCCTCACTTGTACTGATCTGTGGCTTCGTACAAATCTGGAACCAACTTCTTTTCTATGAGTGAATGTCTTCGCACGATGAGGTCAATGTCTTCTAAACTGATTTATCTTCAAAATCTTCTGAGAATGCATATGACCTCTTCCCCTTCCCTCGCACCTTAATGCTGTCACAGGTACATGTCCGTGGGAGAATCCTTTGGTTCTCATAGTCTGCATTCATTTGCAGAATTCTTACAGCATCACATAAACTCTCCTGAAGCCAGTTCCTGTTGGTCCAGCAAAAGAAAGCCTTTGAACGTCTTGAAGCCTTCCAAGTTAAGGTTTATGGCTTCAGAAACAGCAGCAAGGAAGGGGGGCAGACAGCGACGTGGAGGAACATCCAAAGATCTGCCTGATGAACTGGCAGAAATGTATAAAACAGATCCTGAAGAGAATTATGGTCAGGGCAAGACCCGAATCCAATGGATTCGACGCTATTGGGCAGAACAATGGTTCAAATACCGCTTCACAACCCAAGAGTATGCTGAGAAAAGTGCAATCAAAAGACCGTGGGGAGACATCTTATACAAGAATCTTGTACCCAGGTCCAGAGATGAAGCTATTGCCCAAAGCTTCTATCCACGCATGGTTCGTGGGCCACAGCCTGATGATGCACATCCGTCGTCACTACTCTGGTGTCGTGACGACAATATGTTCAAGCGCAACTTCCAGTTTGCCCAAAACTCAGCGAAGCAGAACAAGAAGAAATTTGGGTTAGACTTCAACCCTGGTCCTTCAGCACCAAGGGCAGATGGCACACGAGAAGCAGAGCCCAATGTCATCAGTCCGTATGCCAACCTTGAAGGCCTCATCACCTACATCTTGGTTCAAGGGACTGCAGTGAATGAGCCTGCAGCTGACACTGAGTCTGATGAAGCGCCTGCAGTGCCTGCAGTGCCGAAGCCAAAACAGTTGAAGAAGCCAAGAAGAAGATTACATCGAATAGATCTCCACGAGAGAGGGGGAGAACTTTGTATTGAGATTAAAAGAGAGAGAAGAAGCCATCTAGCTACTAACTATGGACCCGAAGGTCTGAGGTAAACTACTCACACTTCATCGGAGGGGCTATGATGATGTAGAAGCCCTCCGTGATGACGGCCCTCTTTCGGCGGAGCTTCGGAACAGGCCCCAAGATGGGATATCGTGGATAAAGAAAGTTGCGGCGGTGGAATTAGGTTTTTGGCTCCTATTCTGATCGTTTGGGGGTACGTGTGTATATATAGGAGGAAGAAGTACGCCGGAGGACCAATCAGGGGCCCACGAGGCAGGGGGGCGCCCTAGGGGGGGCGCCCCCCACCCTCGTGACCGCATCTTTTGTTCCTTGGAGCAGGGTCCAAGTCTCCTGGATCACGTTCGGTGAGAAAATCACGTTCCCGAAGATTTTATTCTGTTTGGACTCCGTTTGATATTCCGTTTATCCGAAACACTGAAATAGGCAAAAAAACATCAATTCTGGCCTGGGCCTCCGGTTAATAGGTTAGTCCCAAAAATAATATAAAAGTGGAAAATAAAGCCCAATTTAGTCCAAAATAGTACATAATATAGCATGGAGCAATCAAAAATTATAGATAAGTTGGAAACGTATCAGCATGTTGATAGTTGAATGCCCATCTGTTAAGAACTGTGGTGCAGACATATACCAGTACGGCCTCCGTATATCATTGTAGACTGAACCACTGGATGATGCACACGGGTCTTTATACCCGTAGCTTAATGGTCTCTTCTATATTTGAAGAATTTTTCTACAAAAAAGATATGGCAATGCGAGAGTAATTGTTTTCAAAGAATAAAAAATATATACTGGAAAGTAGATAAGGCAGATAACACCTGATATTTTCATCATATGAATAGAAACATCGGTGCTGGATATTGCACCGTAGTGCTTTTGGCACCCAACATGATTGAGGTCTTCACGTGGGGAGACAATCCCTTCCCCTTTTTTCTGGCAGCTTCTTTATCTGTTCCAACACTCCCCACTTCCCATTTTTCTTCAGGAAGCGCCAGGCGCACGAGATCAAAAGCAGGACGGCTCAGCGACCAAGGCAGAGGGAAACGGCAGAGCACGACGGTTTGAAGATAGCCGGAGGCGGGTCTCGGATTAGCAGGGCGGTTCGAAGCAGAGGCCGACAAGGCCTCTGGCGACTTGCAGCAATGGAGTAAAGCGGAGGGGTAGCTCAACAACTGCTCGCGGGCGGCGGCTCACTGGCCGCACCGCAACAGCTCGAGGATGGCACGAGATAGAAGATAGGCGGCTGCGGCGACTCACAGCAGAAGCAAGGAGACCCGGCAGCTGTCAATGTTTGAATCAGTCCTGACGGCGGGAACGTCGACTCGCCGGTGAGGTGGAGCCCTTGGCGACTCACGACAGTAGTTGGGCAGGCCGGGTCATGGTGTGGAAGATGGCGATGCAGCGGGCGGTTTAACGGCGGCCACGGGGCGGCTCTCTGACGGTTCGCCGATAGCAGCTCAAGGCCGGGGTGCGTCGCTGGTGGAAACCGGGGTGGAAGAACAACATCTGGCAGAGTCGGCCCGGGGCGCCTCAGCAGCGGGGGGTTGAGGGAGCCAAAGCGGCTCAGCAGACCACAGCCGGGACAGAGGCGACCGGCAGAGGCGGCTCGTCCGCGGAGGCGCGCCGGTGAGGTGCGGTCGCGACAGCGGGGACGGGACGATGGTTTGTGAAGGTGGCAATGCGACTGGTCGACCCGGCATGGACAGACGACGTAACGCCGCAGAGACGTATGGCGGCGTGACACAGCGCGACACGCGGTTCGGACTACTGGACCACGCATCGATGGCGGTTCAAGGTAGGCCCAAAGCGGCGGTTTTGACGGCAGTGACTCGGCGCGGAGACGGCTTGGCCGCCGACCAAGGCAGAGGCGGCAGTGGTTACATACCAGCAGGCATGATCCGGCAGGGCAGCTTACAGCGAGAGGTCACAATGATGGCGAGGCCGCACGGCGGTTCGAAGCAGAGGCAGTAGCCGGTGGCGGGTCACGTCTGCGACGACCCGGGCGCAGCTGCAGCTTGGGAACCGGCGAGGACGAGCAAGGGCACTGAGCGACTGCGGAGACACGGCCGGCCTAAGGTAGCGGACCTGCAGTGACTTGGAGAAGAGGTGGCTCAGACGCGTGTCCCGCCAGAGGTATAGTCCGGTTTGAAGACGATCGCTTCGATGTCAACTCATCACTCGTTGTCCCGGACACAGATTAACTTGACGTGGTTTCTCATCTCGGCGGATTGCAACAATTAACATTAAACTCCACCTATTGTAGCGGTGAACCGGCGCCAACCGGAGCAAGCCAGATCATGGCTGTCAAAGGCACAGCTGCAGCTAAAGACCTGCAGCACCGCAGGGCGAAGAACAACAACCCACGGTGACGCCGGCGAGTCGGAAGGAGGAGCACGAAAGCCGGGGTGGCCCGGACATGTGTGAGGCGACTTGCAAACGGACGGCGGCTCGAGGCGTGGTGACCAGTGGAACTCAGCGTTGAAAACGGGGCGACCCAGCGCGACGGGTTGGTGAGTCGCGTCCGGGTTAACAGCTTGAGGATTCACGACCCGCTCGAAGAAACAGAGGGATCCGCGGGTGATATGAAGGGCGTGTGACCCGGCGAGTTCGAGGCGGAGAAGGTACAGGGAGGCCAAAGCACCGGGGTCACCACGGGCGGAAGACTGCTCAAGCGAGCTGAAGCGACCGGGGACCGACGAGGGCAGCTCAGCCGCGGGCAATGTCGTTAGTCGATGGCTGGTTTTGGAGTTGGCGATTCGGAAGAGGTCGGCGGTTTTTCCATCCTGGTCCATGTATGTTGATGTATGACACCTCGTACTATTTATTGGTTTGATGGATGTAGGAGCAGCATGATCCTGACGTGGCTTCGGGACTTGATCCATCGTAATAAACAACTAATGTTTTGGCTTGCAGTGACAATACTCTGTTGATCTCGGTGATTCGTGCCTCGTATCGACTGATTTTGGCAAGACTCCGACCTGCAGCGACAATGCAAATTAACCCGGCCTCGACGGATCATCTGATGGTATGCGCTGGCGCATAAACGCAACCCTAATTTTTCCTTGATCTCAAATCTTGTACATGTCACTTTGATTGCTCGTCAATGACATTATCTTTTGCGCCGACTCTTTTCCATCTGGCACCTCGCGAACTTCTTGATCCCTAAAGAAATCCCTTCAAAAACTCAACACCACCTTGCGCAAGCCCCACGGTGGGCGCCAACTATCATGGAATTGTCACGGCAAGATCGAACCCAAAGCTAAGCACTTCTCCCATGGCAAGAACTACCAATCTAGTTGGCCAAACCAAACGATAATTCGAAGAGACTTGCAAAGATAACCAATCATACATAAAAAAATTCAGAGAAGATTCAAATATTATTCATAGATAGACTTTGATCATAAAACCCACAATCATCAGTCTCAACAAACACACCGCAAAAAGAAGAATACATCGAATAGATCTCCACAAGAGAGGGGGATAACTTTTTATGAGATTCAAAGAGAGAGAGAAGCCATCTAGGTACTAAAACTATGGACCCGAAGGTCTGAGGTAAACTACTCACACTTCATCGGAGAGGCTATGATGATGTAGAAGCCCTCCGTTGATGACGACCCTTCTTTCGCGGAGCTTCGGAGCAGGCCCAAGATGGGATCTCGTAGATACAGAAAGTTGCGGCGGTAATTAGGTTTTTGGGGCTCCTGTCCTGATCGTTTGGGGTACGTGTGTATATATAGGAGGAAAGAAGTATGCCGCCGAGGAGCAACGAGGGCCCATGAGCAGGGGGGCGTACCCCCCCCCCCGTTGACGCCTCTTTTGTTCCTTGGAGAAGGGTCCCAAGTCTCCTGGATCACGTTGTGAAGAATCACGTTCCCGAAGATTTTATTCCGTTTGGACTCCGTTTGATATTCCGTTTATCCGAAACACTGAAATAGGCAAAAAACAGCAATTCTGGGCTAGGCCTCCGGTTAATAGGTTAGTCCCAAAAATAATATAAAAGTGGAAAATAAAGCCCAATATAGTCCAAAACAGTAGATAATATAGCATGGAGCAATCAAAAATTATAGATACGTTGGAGACGTATCAGGCATCCCCAAGCTTAATTCCTGCTCGTCCTCGAGTAGGTAAATGATAAAAAGAGAATTTTTGATGCGGAGTGCTACTTGGCATAATTTCAATGCAAATCTTCTTAATTGTGGTATGAATATTAAAATTAGAAAGATTCAAGACAAATTTTTATATTGACATAAAAAATACTTCAAGCATACTAACAAAGCAATTATGTCTTCTCAAAATAACATGGCCAAAGAAAGTTATCCCTACAAAATCATATAGTCTGGCTATGCTCCATCTTCACCACACAAAGTATTTAAATCATGCACAACCCCGATGACAAGCCAAGCAATTGTTTCATACTCTAACTTTTTCAAAACTTTTTCAATCTTCACGCAATACATGAGCGTGAGCCATGAATATAACACTATAGGTGGAATAGAATGGTGGTTGTGGAGAAGACAAAAAGGAGAAGATGGTCTCACATCAACTAGGCATATCAACGGGCTATGGAGATGCCCATCAATAGATATCAATGTGAGTGAGTAGGGATTGCCATGCAACGGATGCACTAGAGCTATAAGTATATGAAAGCTCAAAAAGATACTAAGTGGGTGTGCATCCAACTTGCTTGCTCACGAAGACCTAGGGCAATTTTTGAGGAAGCCCATCATTGGAATATAGAAGCCAAGTTCTATAATCTAAAATTCCCACTAGTATATGAAAGTGATAACATGAGGGACTCTCTACTATGAAGATCATGGTGCTACTTTGAAGCACAAGTGTGGTAAAAGGATAGTAACATTGTCCTTTCTCTATTTTTCTCTCATTTTTTATTTGGGCCTTTTCCTTTTTTATGGCCTCTTTTTATTTGGGCTTCTTCGGCCTCTTTTTTTATTTTATTTTTCGTCCGGAGTCTCATCCCGACTTATGGGGGAATCATAGGCTCCATCATTCTTTCCTCACTGGGACAATGCTCTAATAATGATGATCATCACACTTTTATTTTTCTTATAACTCAACAATTACAACTCGATACTTAGAACAAAATATGACTCTATCTGACTGCATCCGGCGGTGTACCGGGATATGCAATATGACAATGATGGAGTGTGTCATGAACGGAACGGTGGAAAGTTGCATGGCAATATATCTCGGAATGGCTATGGAAATGCCATAATAGGTAGGTATGGTGGCTGTTTTGAGGAAGGTATATGGTAGGTGTATGATACCGGCGAAAAGGTGCGCGGTATTAGAGAGGCTAGCAAAGGTGGAAGGGTGAGAGTGCGTATAATCCATGGACTCAACATTAGTCATAAAGAACTCATATACTTATTGCAAAAATCTAGATAGTTATCAAAGCAAAGTATTACGCATGCTCCTAGGGGGATAGATTGGTAGGAAAAGACCATCGCTCGTCCCCGACCGCCACTCATAAGGAAGACAATCAATAAATAAATCATGCTCCGACTTCATCACATAACGGTTCACCATACGTGCATGCTACGGGAATCACAAACTTTAACACAAGTATTCTTTAAATTCACAACTACTCAACTAGCATGACTTTAATATTATCACCTCCATATCTCAAAACAATTATCATGTTTCAATCTTTTCTTAGTATTCAACACACTCAAAAGAAAGTTTCACAAATCTTGAATACCAAGCATATTATTATTAAGCAAATTACCATGCTATTAAGACTCTCAAAATAATTTAAGTGAAGCATGAGAGATCAATAGTTTCTTTAAAACAAATCCACCACCGTGCTCTAAAAGATCTAAGTGAAGCACATAGAGCAAAATTATAACGCTCAAAAGATATAAGTGAAGCACATAGAGCAAAACTACTAGCTCAAAAGATATAAGTGAAGCACATAGAGTATTCTATCAAATTTTAATTCATGTATGGCTCTCTCAAAAGGTGTGTACAGCAAGGATGATTGTGGCATACTAAGAACAAAGACACAAATAATACAAGACGCTCCAAGCAAAACACATATCATGTTGGTGAATAAAAATATAGCTCCAAGTAAATTACCGATGGAAGTGGACGAAAGAGGGGATGCCTTCCGGGGCATCCCCAAGCTTTGACTTTTTGGTGTCCTTGGATTATCTTGGGGGTGCCATGGGCATCCCCAAGCTTAGGCTCTTGCCACTCCTTGTTCCATGATCCATCAAAAGATTCACCCAAAACTTGAAAACTTCACAACACAAAACTCAAAATAGAAAACTCGTGAGCTCCGTTAGCGAAAGGAAAACAAAAGACCACTTCAAGGTACTGTAATGAACTCATTATTTATTTATATTGGTGTTAAACCTACTGTATTCCAACTTCTCCATGGATTATAAACTATTTTACTATCCATAGATTCATTAAAATAAGCAAACAACACACGAAAAACAGAATCTATCAAAAACAGAACAGTCTGTAGTAATCTGTAGCTAGCGCAAGATCTGGAACTCCAAAATTTATAAAATAAATTGCTGGACGTGAGGAATTTATCTATTAATCATCTGAAAAAAGAATTAATTAAATATCACTCTTCAAATAAAAATGACAGCAGTTCTCGGTGAGCGCTAAAGTTTCTGTTTTTTACAGCAAGTTCAACAGACTTTCCCCAAGTCTTCCCAACGGTTCTAACTTGGCAAAAACACTAATTAAACACAAAAAACACAACCAAAAGTAGGCTAGATAATTTATTTAATTACTAAACAGGAGCAAAAAGCAAGGAATAAAAATAAAATTGGGTTGCCTCCCAACAAGCGCTATCGTTTAACGCCCCTAGCTAGGCATAAAAGCAGAGGATAGATCTAGGTATTGCCATCTTTGGTAGGCAATCCATAAGTGGCTCTCATGATAGTTTCATATGGTAATTTTATTTTCTTTCTTGGAAAGTGTTCCATGCCCTTTTTTAATGGAAATTGAAATCTAATATTCCCTTCCTTCATATCAATAATCGCACCAACCGTTCTAAGGAAAGGTCTACCAAGAATAATAGGGCAAGAAGGATTGCAATCTATATCAAGAACAATGAAATCTACGGGCACATAATTCCTATTTGCAACAATAAGAACATCATTAATTCTTCCCATAGGTTTCTTAATAGTGGAATCCGCAAGATGCAAGTTTAGAGAGCAATCATCAAAATTACGGAAATCTAGTAAATCACACAAAGTCTTGGGAATAGTAGAGACACTAGCACCCAAATCACACAAAGCATAAAACTCATGATCTTTAATTTTAATTTTAATAGTTGGTTCCCACTCATCATAGAGTTTTCTAGGGATAGAAACTTTCAACTCAAGTTTTTCTTCATAAGATTGCATCAAGGCATCAACAATATGTTCGGTGAAAGGCTTTATTTGACTATAAGCATGTGGAGAATTTAGCATGGATTGCAACAAGGAAATACAATCAATTAAAGAGCAACTTTCATAATTAAATTCCTTGAAATCCAATATAGTGGGTTTAGCAACATCTAGATTTTTATTTCTTTCAATCCCACTTTCATCAATTTCATCATTAAGATCTAAATACTCCGAATTTTTAGAACGCCTTCTAGGTAAAGGAAGATCATATTCAGTTTCATCAAGATTCATATTGCAAAACAAAGATTTAATAGGGGACACATCAATAACTTTTAGATCTTCATCTTGATTTTCATAGGAATTGGAAGAACACACTTTAATAAAGGCATCTTTGGAAGCACGCATCCTAGCGGTTCTTTCCTTACACTCATCAATGAAATTCTCATGGCTTTTAGAGACTCATTGATATCATGCTTAGGTGGAATAGATCTAAGTTTCAAAGAATCAACATCAAGAGCAATTCTATCAACGTTCCTAGCCAAATCATCAATCTTAAGCAATTTTTCTTCAATCATAGCATTAAAATTCTTTTGCGAAGAAATAAATTCTTTAATATTAGATTCAAAATCAGAGGGCATCTTATTATAATTTCCATAAGAGTTGTTGTAGGAATTCCCATAATTATTAGAAGGATTACTAGGATATGGCCTAGGATTAAAATTCCCTCTATAAGCGTTGTTACCAAAATTATTCCTACCAACAAAATTCACATCCATAGATTCATTGTTATTCTCAATCAAAGTAGACAAAGGCATATCATTAGGATCAGAAGAAACACTCTTAGTAGCAAATAATTTCATAAGTTCATCCATCTTTCCACTCAAAACATTAATTTCTTCTATCGCATGCACTTTTTATTAGTGATCTTTCAGTGTGCCATTGAGAATAATTAACCATAATATTATCTAGGAGTTTAGTAGCATCTCCTAAAGTGATTTCCATAAAAGTGCCTCCCGCGGCCGAATCTAAAAGATTTCTAGAAGCAAAATTCAATCCGGCATAAATTTTGTATAATCATCCACAAATTCAAACCATGAGTAGGGCAATTACGTATCATTAATTTCATTCTCTCCCAAGCTTGTGCAACATGTTCATGATCAAGTTGTTTAAAGTTCATATATCGTTTCTAAGAGAGATGATCTTAGCGGGAGGAAAATACTTAGAGATAAAAGCATCTTTGCACTTGTTCCATGAATCAATACTATTCTTAGGCAAAGACGAAAACCAAGCTTTAGCACGATCTCTAAGCGAAAAAGGAAATAGCTTCAATTTAACGACATCATTATCGACATCTTTTTTCTTTTGCATATCACATAAATCAACGAAGCTATTCAGATGAGTAGCGGCATCTTCACTAGGAAGGCCGGCGAATTGATCTTTCATAACAAGATTCAACAAAGCAGTATTAATTTCACAAGATTCAGCATCGGTAAGAGGAGCAATCGGAGTGCTAAGGAAATCATTATTATTGGTATTGGTGAAGTCACACAATTTAGTATTATCTTGAGCCATCGCGACAAACAAGCAATCTAACACAGAGCAAACAAGAGCAAACGGGCAAAAGGAGGCAAATAGAGAGGGAGGATAGAGAGAGAGAGGGCGAATAAAACGGCAAGGGTGAAGTGGGGGGAGAGGAAAACGAGAGGCAAATGGCAAATAATGTAATGCGAGAGATAGGGATTGTGATGGGTACTTGGTATGTTGACTTTTTGCGTAGACTCCCCGGCAACGGCGCCAGAAATCCTTCTTGCTACATCTTGAGCTTGCGTTGGTTTTCCCCGAAGAGGAAGGGATGATGCAGCAGAGTAGCGTAAGTATTTCCCTCAGTTTTTGAGAACCAAGGTATCAATCCAGTAGGAGGCCACGCTCAAGTCCCTCGTACCTGCAAAACGATAGCTACTCACAACCAACGCGATTAGGGGTTGTCAATCCCTTCACGGTCACTTACGAGAGTGAGATCTGATAGATATAATATTTTTGGTATTTTTGGTATAAAGATGCAAAGTAAAAAAGCAAAGCAAGATTAAAGTGATGGAGATTGATATGATGAGAATAGACCCGGGGGCCATAGGTTTTCACTAGTGGCTCTCTCAAAGAGCATAAGTATTTCTACGGTGGTTGAACAAATTTACTGTTGAGCAATTGACAGGAATTGAGCATAGTTATGAGAATATCTAGGCATGATCATGTATATAGGCATCACGTCCGTGACAAGTAGACCGAAACGATTATGCATCTACTACTATTACTTCACTCATCGACCGCTATCCAGCATGCATCTAGAGTATTAAGTTAAAAACAGAGTAACACCTTAAGCAAGATGACATGATGTGGAGAGATAAATTCATGCAATATGAAATAACCCCCATCTTGTTATCCCCGATGGCAACGATGCAATACGTGCCTTGCTGCCCCTTCTGTCACTGGGAAAGGACACCGCAAGATCGAACCCAAAGCTAAGCACTTCTCCCATGGCAAGAACTACCAATCTAGTTGGCCAAACCAAACAGATAATTTGAAGAGACTTGCAAAGATAACCAATCATACATAAAAGAATTCAGAGAAGATTCAAATATTATTCATAGGATAGACTTGATCATAAACCCACAATTCATTGATCTTCAACAACACACCGACAAAAAGAAGATTACATTGAATAGATCTCCACAAGAGAGGGGGAGACTTTGTATTGAGATTCAAGAGGAGAGAGAAGAATCCATCTAGCTACTAACTATGGGGACCCGAAGGTTCTGACGGTAAACTACTCACACTTCATTCGGAGGCTAGGATGATGTAGAAGCCCTCCGTGATGACGGGGCCTCTTTCCGGGGAGCTCCGGAACAGGGCCCAAGATGGGATCTCGTGGATACAGAAAGTTGCGGCGGTGTGGAATTAGGTTTTTGGGCTCCTGTTCTTGATCGTTTGGGGGTACGTAGGTATATATAGGAGGAAGGTACGTCGGTGGAGCACGAGGGGCCCACGAGGCAGGGGCGCGCGCCCCTAGGGGGGGCGCCCCCCACCCCTCTGACCTCCTCTTTGATCCCTTGCAGTAGGGTCCAAGTCTCTGATTCACGTTCGTGAAGAAAATCACGTTCGCGGATATTTTATTCCGTTTGGACTCCGTTTGATATTCTGTTTCTCCGAAACACTGAAATAGGCAAAAAAACAGCAATTCTGGGCTGGGCCTCCGGTTAATAGGTTAGTCCCAAAAATAATATAAAAGTGGAAAATAAAGCCCAATATAGTCCAAAACAGTAGATAATATAGCATGGAGCAATCAAAAATTATAGATACGTTGGAGACGTATCAGGCATCCCCAAGCTTAATTCCTGCTCGTCCTCGAGTAGGTAAATGATAAAAAGAGAATTTTTGATGCGGAGTGCTACTTGGCATAATTTCAATGTAAATCTTCTTAATTGTGGTATGAATATTCAGATTAGAAGATTCAAGACAAAAGTTTATATTGACATAAAAATAATAATACTTCAAGCATACTAACAAAGCAATTATGTCTTCTCAAAATAACATGGCCAAAGAAAGTTATCCCTACAAAATCATATAGTCTGGCTATGCTCTATCTTCACCACACAAAGTATTTAAATCATGCACAACCCCGATGACAAGCCAAGCAATTGTTTCATACTCTAACTTTTTCAAAACTTTTCAATCTTCACGCAATACATGAGCGTGAGCCATGGATATAGCACTATAGGTGGAATAGAATGGTGGTTGTGGAGAAGACAAAAAGGAGGGGAAGATAGTCTCACATCAACTAGGCGTATCAACGGGCTATGGAGATGCCCATCAATAGATATCAATGTGAGTGAGTAGGGATTGCCATGCAACGGATGCACTAGAGCTATAAATGTATGAAAGCTCAACAAAAGAAACTAGTGGGTGTGCATCCAACTTGCTTGCTCACGAAGACCTAGGGCAATTTGAGGAAGCCCATCATTGGAATATACAAGCCAAGTTCTATAATGTAAAATTCCCACTAGTATATGAAAGTGACAACATATGAGACTCTCTATATGAAGAACATGGTGCTACTTTGAAGCACAATATATGAGACTCGCTATATCATGGTGCTACTTTGAAGCACAAGTGTGGAAAAAAGGATAGTAGCATTGCCCCTTTTTATTTATTTATATTTTTTTGGGCCTTCTTTTTTTTTCTTTGGCCTTCCTTTTTTTGGGACAATGCTCTATTGAATGATGATCATCACACTTCTATTTATTTACAACTTAATGATTACAACTCGATACTAAAACAAAGTATGACTCTATATGAATGCCTCCGGCGGTGTACCGGGATATGCAATGAATCAAGAGTGACAAGTATGACGGAGAATTATCTATTAATCATCTTTGCCAAAAAAGAATTAACTAAATATCACTCTTCAAATAAAAATGACAGCAGTTCTCGTGAGCGCTAAAGTTTCTGTTTTTTACAGCAAGTTCAACAAGACTTTCCCCAAGTCTTCCCAACGGTTCTACTTGGCACAAACACTAATTAAACACAAAAAACACAACCAAAACAGAGGATAAATAATTTATTTATTACTAAACAGGAGAAAAAAGCAAGGAATAAAAATAAAATTGGGTTGCCTCCCAACAAGCGCTATCGTTTAACGCCCCTAGCTAGGCATAAAAGCGAGGATAGATCTAGGTATTGCCATCTTTGGTAGGCAATCCATAAGTGGCTCTCATGATAGTTTCATATGGTTTTTATTTTCTTTCTAGGGAAGTGTTCCATGCCCTTTTTAATGGAAATTGAAATCTAATATTCCCTTCCTTCATATCAATAATCGCACCAACCGTTCTAAGGAAAGGTCTACCAAGAATAATAGGGCAAGAAGGATTGCAATCTATATCAAGAACGATAAAATCTACGGGCACATAATTCCTATTTGCAACAATAAGAACATCATTAATTCTTCCCATAGGTTTCTTAATAGTGGAATCCGCAAGATGCAAGTTTAGAGAGCAATCATCAAAATCACGGAAATCTAGCAAATCACACAAAGTTTTGGGAATAGTGGAGACACTAGCACCCAAATCACCATAAAACCAATTTAATAGTTAGCACCCAAATCACACAAAGCATAAAACTCATGATCTTTAATTTTAATTTTAATAGTTGGTTCCCACTCATCATAGAGTTTTCTAGGGATAGAAACTTTCAACTCAAGTTTTTCTTCATAAGATTGCATCAAGGCATCAACAATATGTTCGGTAAAGGCTTTATTTCCACTATAAGCATGTGGAGAATTTAGCATGGACTGCAACAAGGAAATACAATTAATTAAAGAGCAACTTTCATAATTAAATTCCTTGAAATCCAATATAGTGGGTTTAGCAACATCTAGATTTTTATTTCTTTCAATCCCACTTTCATCAATTTCATCATTAAGATCTAAATACTCCGAATTTTTAGAATTCCTTCAAGGTAAAGGAAGATCGTATTCAGTTTCATCAAGATTCATATTGCAAAACAAAGATTTAATAGGGGACACATCAATAACTTTTAGATCTTCATCTTGATTTTCATAGGAATTGGAAGAACACGCTTTAATAAAGGCATCTTTGGAAGCACGCATCCTAGCGGTTCTTTCCTTACACTCATCAATCGAAATTCTCATGGCTTCTAGAGACTCATCGATATCATGCTTAGGTGGAATAGATCTAAGTTTCAAAGAATCAACATGAAGAGCAATTCTATCAACGTTCCTAGCCGAATCATCAATCTTAAGCAATTTTTCTTCAATCATAGCATTAATTTTTTTTGCAAAGAAATAAATTCTTTAATATTAGATTCAAAATCAGAGGGCATCTTATTATA
>NC_053026.1:263185986-263217377 GCF_003073215.2 Triticum urartu | reverse complement strand
AAGAGAGAGATAGATCTGTCGTAGTTCTTTTTATTTTGTGTTGAGTCATAGGAACCACCGTACTGTTAAGTGGGGTCCAAGAGAACCAGTCATAATGACTGAAGTGATGCTTAACCAAAACCTATGTCTTTGAGTGAAGACTATTAGAGCGAATCTTGTCCAGAGTCGGACAAGTCAGCTTTGCTTGTAGCCCAAGTAAAGTTGCCGTGTGAGTTTGAAATCTAACCGTTGGAACACGTGTCAGAGTGACCCAGGGTCATTTCGGACAAATCAGGTTGGGTTGCCTAGTGGCTATAAATAGCCCACCCCCTACAACCATAAACGGTTGGCTGCTCAGAATTAGTATGCGGCTTTTGTCGTTTGAGAGCAACCCACCTCGAAGCCTTTGAGGGAGAATTCCTTGCGAGGATAAAGCCCTAACCACCCAGAGCCAAAGAGAATTAGGCATCACTTAAGTCTTCTTGTCTGTGTGATCTGAAGACTTATAACACTTGAGGACTGTGAATCCTCCAGCTGATTAGGCGTCGCGTTCTGAGCATCCAAGAGACATTGTGGATCACCGGTGAACGAAGTCTGTGAAGGTTTGGGGAGTCTACCTTGAAGACTTACCAGAGTGGTTGGGCGAGGTCTATGTGACCTTAGCTCAAGGAGAATACGGTGAGGACTGGGTGTCCTGAGCTGCGTGTTCAGGACTGGTGTCCGGGACTGTGTCTCCTAAGGTTTAAATGCCTAGCCGCTCCAACCAGACGTACAGTTGTCACAGCAACTGGAACTGGTCCAACAAATCATTGTCTTCAACGAGTCACTGGTTTCATCTTCACTTCCCTTTACTTACTGTTACTCCTTGTGAAGTCATTGTATGTTTGTACTATCATTTTGTCTTCAACCGAGTGACTGCGTGTTCTGTTTGGCTTCACAATATCTTCCTACCTGATCCTTACTACTAGGCTGCTATTAGTCTTTGTGTTGTCACTTCATTGAATATTTGACTATGGTTTGCCTAGTGTAGTCTACCTTCCGCTGCATGGTAATAGGTTTAATTTTATCGTTTGTCTTCAAAACTTCTATGTTCTGAAGACTTTCATAAAAATCGCCTATTCACCCCCCTCTAGTCGATATAACGCACTTTCAATTGGTATCAGAGCAAGGTGCTCCCTTGTTCTGTGTGATTCGGTTTAACCACCTGGAGTTTTAGCTATGTCGACTACAGGGATAATTAAAGTCTCCGCTGCGTGCCCCGTCTTCGATGGAACTGAATATCCCTACTGCAAAGAATAAGATGCGCATGCATCTTGAAGCCATTGACGTCGACCTATGGTATGTCGTCGAGAACGGCGTTCCCAAGGCTGGAGAAGGTGTCACTGCTGCTGATGTCAAGAAATTCGTTCATCTGGACTCTACTGCCAAGAATATGATCTGTGGTCATCTGACCAAAGGACAGTATGGCCGTGTGAGTGCTTTGAAGACATCCAAACTGGTCTGGGACTGGCTCTCCAAGGTCAATGAAGGCATCTCAACCCAGAGAGATCAGAGAATCAGTGTCCTTCGCAACCTCTTCAACCGCTTCAAGTGAAATGACAATGAGAATGTCCAGCACACATTTGACCGACTCACTGACATCACAAATGAGCTTCAAGCCCTCGGCGCCACTGAGATTACCAAACACGAAGTCATCAAGACGCTGCTGAGATCACTTGATAGTTCGTTTGACATCCTGGCTCTGATGATTCAAGAACGTCCTGATTTCAAGACACTCGATCCGTCTGACATACTTGAGAGGCTCAACACACATGAGTTTCAGCTTTCGGAGAAAAGAGATATCTACGGTCCAAACTATGGGCGAACTCGTGCCTTGAAGGCAAAAGCTGTCTCCTCATATGAAGAAGAATCTGACAGCAGTTCTGATGATCCTGAAGACATTGGAAGGGAACTTGCTATGCTTGTCAAGAAGTTCCAAAAATTCACCAAGAAGAAAGGCTTCAGAAAGTCTTCCCGATCAAGTTCAAGGAATGATGAAGTTCTTGCTCATGACTACAAGAAGAAAACATGTCACAAGTGCAAGAAACTTGGCCACTTCATCTCTGAGTGTCCACAGTGGGACAATGAGAACAAAAAGAAGAAGAAGAGCAAGGAATATGACTCTGACGACAAGAAGAAGAAGAAGAAATACTTAAAGTCTTCTTCCAAGTCTTCCTCAAAGTCTTCATCACACAAGAAGAGCTCATCTGGCAAGGCACGTGCGTTTGTTGGCAAGGAAATGGATTCAGAGGAGGAGTCTGCTTCTGAGGAGGCGGAGGTGGAGTCTGAGGAGGAATCCGACTCAGGTGTCGCAAGTCTGGCTACAGCATACGTTGCCAAGTCCATCTTCAACACTGAAGACAATGACTTCATCACCGACACCGATGCAAATGACAAGGACTACTCCGCTTCTACCTACTGCTTCATGGCACGCGGTGCCAAGGTAAACACACGCACTACTCACTATCAAACATCTAGCGACGATGACTCTGATTGTGGTTCAAAACCTAGCTACAAAACACTTGCTAAAATTGCAACTGAACAACAGAAAGCTATGGAACATATTCAAAAACTGTTAGACAGAAGCGATGATCTGTTAGGTGCTGAAATGACTCGATCTGAATCCTTAATTGAAGACATAAAAAATCTTCACGTTAAGTATCAGGAACTTGAAAGTCGTCATGAAACTCTCTCAACAACTCATGAAAAGCTTTCCTATGATTATCTTCAAAGGAAGCAAGATCTTGAGAAATTGAGAGCGGTTCATGAAGATCTTCAAACGGAAAACGAGTCACTTCGCGCCAAACAGATCAGTCCCGCTCAGGAAGGATTTGAACCACCATGTCTTAAATGCATTGAGCGTGATAATGCTACTTCTGTTGCTGAATGTTCTACTGCTACTGCTGTTGCAATATCTTCAATTGTTGATGTGGTAACTAACCCCTCTCCTGAGGATACCACCGCTATTGCTGATGAGAATGCTAGATTGAAAACATTGCTTGAAACAGGGATGTACAAAAGTCTTAAAGGGCATCAGACGCTATGTGATGTCCTGAAAAAGCAGATTCTGAACCGAAACCCTAGGAAAGAGGGTGTAGGGTTCGTAAGGAAAATGAATGCAGATGGCTCTTACTGGAAACCTGAGTAGTACCCCAAAACCATGTGGGTTGCTGCAAAGGAACCTTCAGCAGATCCGTCCAATCTATCTGGCTTCACTTGTGCTAACCCCATTATCATTGATGAATCCTTTGATGCAAACTATATACTGTTTAAGAATCAGAATGGTGAAGTGTTTGCCAGGTACATTGGTACGAACTGCAGGAATGGACCGCCTATGAAGAAGATCTGGGTTCCGAAAAGGTGTCTGGAGAGTCTTCCTGTGAATGTCATCATGACACTTCACGTGAAGAAGACAAACCTTAGACCAAAGGCTTCATACGGTCCAAAGGCTTCATACAGACAGAGGACTCACCTGAGTCGCACTAACGCAAATGTTTTGCAGGGAAACCATACTCAGGCATATGAATATGAGAGCGGTTCATCAAACCGCCATGTTCATAAGACCAAGAACTATTCTGCTTATTCTTATGAGTACTATTGTCCGCCTGCAAGACTGTTTGCTAAGGCTTCAAAGCCAAAATTCTCAGATGCTGCACTTAGACTTATTGCTTCTAAGCCGCCCTTGATGTGGGTGGCTAAGAAAGCTTAACTCTCTTTTGCAGGGAAAGGTCTCCAGCAGAAAACCAAAATCGTCTGACGCTATTGCTGGGGACCTTAAACATCTTGTAGGGCGCAAGATCAAATGCCCAAATGGTCTTACTATGTACTTCGTACCTGAATCGCTTGCTACTCTCCCTATTAGTCCTAACCTGGATCTAAGCTTTCATAACCCACTGGTTCGTCAAATGTTTTTGCTTCACAATGCTCTTGGTGAAGCCTATCCCCCTAACTGCACTGTAGGGTACGACACCAACGTCTTCAGAATGGATTATTGACAGTGGGTGTACAAATCACATGACTGGCAAAAGAAGTCTTCTTATGGACTCAACCTTACGTCCATCCGACAAGAGCCACATCACATTTGCTGACACTGGTAAAAGTAAGGTATTGGGTCTAGGTAGAGTTGCAATCTCAAGGGATCAACACATGGATAAAGTCATGCTTGTTGAATCCCTTGGCTTCAACTTAATGTCTGTCTCAATGCTTTGCGATTTGAACATGATCGTAATGTTTGGAAAATATCGTTGCCTTGTACTAATGGAATCTGACAAGTCTCTAGTGTTTGAAGGGTATCGAAAAGATGATTTATACGTGGTAGATTTCTCAGCAGGGCCACAACTTGCAGTATGTCTTCTAGCAAAGGCTTCAGAATGATGGCTCTGGCATCGGAGGCTTGGACATGTTGGCATGAGGAACCTCCACACCCTTGCGAAGAAGAAGCATGTCATAGGCATCGAGGGCGTCAAGTTCAAGAAAGACCACTTATGCGGTGCCTGTGAAGCAGGGAAGATGACGAGGGCCAAACATCCCTCGAAGACAATCATGACCACTACTCGACCCTTCAAACTGCTTCACATGGATCTTTTCGGTCCCACTCATTACTCAACTCTAACTACTACTGCTTGCCTCTATGGCTTCGTTATTGTTGATGATTATTCTAGATATACTTGGGTGCACATAATCCTTTACAAGACTGAAGTGCAGGATGTCTTCAGACGCTTCGCCAATCAAGCTATGAACAATTTTGGCGCCAAGATAAAGCACATCAGAAGTGACAATGGCACTGAATTCAAGAACACTGGCCTTGATACATATCTTGATACCTTGGGCATCACACATGAATTCTCAGCCCCGTACACGCCACAGCAGAATGGCGTCGTCGAACGCAAGAACAGAACACTAATTGAGATGGCCAGAACGATGCTAGATGAATACAAGACCCCAAGAAAATTCTGGCCCGAAGCCATTGATACTGCATTCCATACAATCAATCGTGTTTATCTTCACAAGCTACTGAACAAGACATCTTATGAGCTCCTTACTGGCAAGAAGCCAAATGTCAGTTACTTTAGAGTATTTGGCGCAAGGTGCTGGATCAAGGACCCACATCACACCTCAAAATTTGCACCAAAAGCACATGAGGGTTTTATGCTTGGATATGGAAAGGATTCGCACTCCTACAGAGTCTTCAATCTCTTTCATTACAAAGTGGTTGAAACAGTGGATGTGCAGTTCGATGAGACCAACGGTTCACAAAGAGAGCAGCTGTCAAATGTGCTAGATGAAGTTCCATCCAGTGAATCAATCAAGCTAATGGGAACTGGAGAAATTATACCTTCTGAAGCTCATCCTGAAGAAGAACTTATCATTTCAGCACCTGATCAACATGAAGACAATGCTCAGCCTGAAGACATTCCTTCCAACAACGACAATGAACAGCAAGAGCAAAATCTTCGCCCTGTACATCCTCGCGTTGCCAATGAAGTGCAGATTGAAAAAATAATTGATAGCATCAATGCACCTGGTCCACTCACTCGTTCAAGGGCAACTCAGCTAGCAAATTTCTGTGGGCACTTCGCATTCGTCTCAATAGCAGAACCCAAGAAAGTTGAAGAAGCCTTCATGGAACCTGAATGGATTCAAGCTATGCAAGAAGAGCTTCAACAGTTTGAGCTGAATAATGTATGGGAACTGGTTAAGCGTCCTGATCCACGAAAGCACAATATAATAGGCACCAAATGGATATACCGCAACAAGCAAGATGAGCATGGTCAAGTTGTCAGAAACAAAGCTCGTCTCGTTGCTCAAGGATATACTCAAGTGGAAGGCATTGACTTCGATGAAACATTTGCTCCTGTGGCTAGACTTGAAGCCATACGCATACTGCTGGCCTATGCAAATCATCATAACATATTTCTATATCAAATGGATGTGAAGAGTGCCTTTCTCAATGGCAAGATTGAAGAAGAAGTGTATGTTGCACAACCGCCTGGCTTTGAAAATCCAAAACATCCTGACATGGTATAAAAGCTCAACAAGGCACTGTTTAGCCTCAAACAAGCCCCTCGGGCCTGGTATGACACACTCAAATACTTCTTGAAGAGCAAAGGCTTCATACCTGGTTTCCTAGATCCCACTCTTTTCACGAAGACATATGATGGTGAACTGTTTGTGTGCCAAATATATGTGGATGACATTATCTTCGGCTGCACCAATCAGAAGTACAGTGAAGAGTTTGGATATATCATGCAAGAGCAATATCAGATGTCCATGATGGGGGAGCTGAAGTTCTTCCTCGGTCTTCAAATACGACAACAACGCAATGGCATCTTCATATCTCAAGAGAAGTATCTCAAAGATTGCCTGAAGAAGTTCGGTATGCAAGACTGCAAAGGCTTCACAACACCAATGCCAGCCAAACATCATCTGGGTCCTGACGACAATGGTAAAGAGTTCGATCAAAAGGTATACTGCTCCATGATTGGTTCTTTACTTTATCTATATGCATCTAGGCCAGATATTATGCTTAGTGTTTGCATGTGTGCTCGATTTCAAGCGGCACCAAAGGAGTCGCATCACTTAGCTGTGAAGCGAATTCTTCGATATTTGGCTCACATCCCAACTCTAGGATTATAGTATCCAAAGGGCTCAGAGTTTGATCTGGTTGGATTCTCGGATACCGATTATGCTGGTGACAAAGTTGATCGCAAGTCTACATCAGGCACATGTCACTTTCTGGGACGATCACTTGTATGTTGGTCTTCAAAGAAGCAGAACTGTGTATCTCTCTCCATTGCTGAATCTGAATACATTGCTGCTGGATCTTGCTGCACTCAGCTTCTGTGGATGAAGCAAACACTCAAGGACTATGGCATTCATTTGAAGCAAGTGCCACTTTACTGCGACAACGAAAGCGCCATCAAGATTGCCAACAACCCAGTTCAGCACTCAAAGACAAAGCACATTGAAATTCGTCATCACTTTCTCAGAGATCATGTTGTGAAGGAAGACATTGATATCATACATGTCAACACTGAAGAGCAATTGGCAAATATCTTCACCAAGCCCTTGGATGAGAAGAGGTTTTGCAAGTTACGGTGTGAGCTAAATATCCTGGAATCCTCAAATGTCCTGTGATCAGGCACACATCCTAACCCTTATGCATATTAATGACTTAGATGTGCAACACACGAAGTAAAGTATATCTTCAATCAATGAAGACATACATTCTAAGTGTGAATACATTAATGTGGAATTTGACTTCGGAGTGCCACGATAATTGTGCGCCGTGTCTGGGTCTAATAATTCCTATACGGTGGGTAACGCCACCACCAAACGTTCTATCTTGAAGTGTTTCACTCATGGCGTTACCTTGCAATGTCTTCACATTTGGTTTGGCTTCGATCTCAACATATATTCATGATTATCTTCACTATGTTGATTATATATATATATATACTAGTGTTCTGTCCTCTACATCATTCACTTATAGCTATGTCTTCGTGTTGAATCTTTTGAACTAAGTGAATGTGATCGGACCCTAACCTCTCTATGCTTTCTATCTCAAACTCTATCTCCCCAAGTCATATGCATTCTATTGAAACTGTCGTATGTCTTCTCTGCGTCCTTGTCAGCAGAAGATACAGAGACAACCATTGAGTCCGTTTTCAATGCTCATTCCTCCACATGAAATCCGGAGAAGTAGGAACGACCACCCGACAATCCAGGCGTGCGTGGGACGTGGAACAAACCCCAAAATTCCGCATAATGGCCACGTGTTCCTCAGATGCGAATCGCCAGGGGCACCTGTGTAATAGCACAGTGCCGCCCCTGTGCCTATAAATACACACTCACAGCGGTCATTATCTCTTCTTCCACCCTCGCACGAACCCTAGCGCCACCGCTAGCCCTCGACGACGCCGGCGACGAAGCGCTTCGCTGCCGCAACCTCTCCGACGCCGTCTTCACGCCGACTGCGGACATCGTCCTCTCCGCCGTCGCCGTAGGTGTCCTCCGTCGCCAACTTAGGGCACGGAAGATCGAACTGCTCGGCCTCATCTTACACTCCGTCTAGCAGTTCTTAGTGTGGTAAATAAAACTTCCTCTTTTTACAGCACCATTGATCCTATGGATTTGTCACTTTCTACCACAAGCAGTTTCTGTTCACACAAGTTAAATCTCTCTCATACTGCATCTCATAACATGCCTAGTATATTCACTTGTGCTTCACAAAGTAGTTAGATTCCTCACTTGTACTGATCTGTGGATTCGTACAAATCTGGAACCAACTTCTTATCTGTGAGTGAATGTCTTCGCACGATGAGGTCAATGTCTTCTAAACTGATTTATCTTCGAAATCTTCTGAGAATGCATATGACCTCTTCCCCTTCCCTCGCACCTTAATGCTGTCACAGGTATATGTCCGTGGGAGAATCCTTTGGTTCTCATAGTCTGCATTCATTTGCAGAATTCTTACAGCATCACATAAATTCTCCCGAAGCCAGTTCCTGTTGGTCCAGCAAACGAAAACATTTAAAGCCTTTGAACGTCTTGAAGCCTTTCAGGTTAAAGTTTATGGCTTCAGAGAAAGAAGCAAGGAAGGGTGGCAGAAAGCGTCGTGGTGAGACCTCCAGAGATCTGCCAGATGAACTCTCAGAAATGTACAAGACAGATCCTGAAGAGGATTACAGTCAGCGCAAGACCCAAATCCAATGGATTCGAAGATATTGGGCAGAACAATGGTTCAAATACAGATTTGTGACCCAGGAGTATGCTGAGAAAAACACCATCAAGAGACCGTGGGGAGACATCCTATTCAAGAATCTTCTACCCAGGTCCAGAGATGAAGCCATTGCTCAAGGCTTCTATCCATGCATGGTTCGTGGACCACAGCCTGCTGATGCACACTCGTCGTCACTGCTATGGTGTCGTGACGACAATCTGTTCAAGCGCAACTTCCAGTTTGCTCAGAACTCAGCGAAGCAGAACAAGAAGACTTTTGGGTTAGACTTCAACCCTGGTCCGTCATCTCCAAGGGCAGATGGCACACGACATGCAGAACCCAATGTCATCGGTCCTTTCGCCAACCTTGAAGGCCTCATCACCTACATCTTGGTTTAAGGGACTGCAGCGAATGAGCCTGCAGCTGACATTGAGTCTGATGACGCGCCTGCAGTGCCGAAGCCAAAGCAGTTGAAGAAGCCAAAAGCTTCAAAGCCGGCCCCTTCACCAAAAATCTCAAGGGCGAAGCCATTGGCAACTGCACCTCCTAAAGACAGTGTGCAGTCTGAAGACTTATCACGCGTCTCCAAGCCCCAGAAGGCCAAGATGCCTCTGTCTCACACTGGCAAAGAGCTAACAGCTGCTGCCATTCTGTGCAATGACGACATTGATCTATCAAGTGATGAAGATCTTGCAGATGACGCTCTTGAGCAACTCATCAAGAGCAAAGAAGAAGCAGAAATCTTCAATGATCTGCCTCTCTTTGATGTCACCATCATCCACAACTTCATTGACGAGTGGTTTGACACGCCAAACATCAGCTTTGAAGATCTGCAGCTACCCATTGGCCTCAGTGTCGCCTTCCAAGGCGCCATTGCTTCAGAACTTGCTATTGCCCAGCGCATTGTTGAACTGAAGCAGAAGATTGACTATGAAAAGGCTCAGTTCAAGAAGCATATGGCCAAGCTCAGCGTGCAAGAAGTGAAGAACTTCAAGACAATGATGCACGAGCTCAAGGAAGCCTTTGTGAAGAAGCATGCAGAAGCTCAGGGTTCGCGTGAGCGCATGAAAACTCTGGCTGACAGATGTGTCCAAGCCTATAATGAGAATGAGAAGCACAAGGCACTTGGGCGTCCTGGCATCGACCCCAGGATGGCCGCAAAGAAGAAGAAGCCTGCTACGGCTGAACCTGATGCACCAAGGCAAGAAGCAGTTCCAATTGTCTTCCCAACCAGACTGACTGGCTCGAAGCCAAAAAGTCGGTCAACAGCTTCAGAGTTCAAGAAGACAAGGACTGCTGAGGCTGAAGACAGGAAGAGGAAACACTCTGAAGCCTCACCTACAGCCCCCTCCAAGAAGAAGAGGAAGACCAAGAAAGCTCGGGCTGCTTCCACAGAGCACTTGATAGTTGAACCCATTTCTATGGTCTATCCTGAAGCTGAACGACAACTGACAATTCATGAGCCTGCTTCCACAGAGGCTCATGAAGCTGAAGACATTCCAGCAGCTGATCCCATCGCTGCTGAAGACATTGGTCAACATGACAATGTAGAAGATGGTGCAGTCCTTCCTCAGCATGAAACACATTGAACTCATCAGATTGGTCGTCCACTGACGCCAATTGCACATGATGCTTCATGGGCGGATTGCCCACAAGAGGAAGAAGACTATGAGGCCCAGCCCACTCCAACTCCACAGGCGTCGTATGCGCTCCGCAGGCTTCGCAAAGGTCCAAGGCCTCAGGTCTCTGCTGAAGACATTCTGGCTGTTGGAAATATGCCCTAGAGGCAATAATAAAAGGATTATTATTATATTTCCTTGTTCATGATAATTGTCTTTTATTCATGCTATAATTGTGTTATCCGGAAATCGTAATACATGTGTGAATACATACCAACATGTCCCTAGTAAGCCTCTAGTTGACTAGCTCGTTGATCAACAGATAGTCATGGTTTCCTGACTATGGACATTGGATGTCATTGATAACGAGATCACATCATTAGGAGAATGATGTGATGGACAAGACCCAATCCTAAACATAGCACAAGATCGTATAGTTCGTTTGCTAGAGTTTTTCCAATGTCAAGTATCTTTTCCTTAGACCATGAGATCGTGTAACTCCCGGATACCGTAGGAGTGCTTTGGGTGTACCAAACGTCACAACGTAACTGGGTGACTATAAAGGTATACTACGGGTATCTCCGAAAGTGTTGTTGGGTTGACACGGATCAAGACTGGGATTTGTCACTCCGTATGACGGAGAGGTATCACTGGGCCCACTCGGTAATGCATCATCATAATGAGCTCAAAGTGACCAAGTGTTTGGTCACGGGATCATGCATTACGGTACAAGTAAAGTGATTTGCCGGTAACGAGATTGAACGAGGTATTGGGATACCAACGATCGGGTCTCGGGCAAGTAACATACCGATTGACAAAGGGAATTGTATACGGGGTTGCTTGAATCCTCGACATCGTGGTTCATCCGATGAGATCATCGAGGAGCATGTGGGAGCCAACATGGGTATCCAGATCCCGCTGTTGGTTATTGACCGGAGAGCATCTCGGTCATGTCTACATGTCTCCCGAACCTGTAGGGTCTACACACTTAAGGTTCAGTGACGCTAGGGTTGTGAAGATATGTATATGTAGTAACCCGAATGTTATTCGGAGTCCCGGATGAGATCCCGGACGTCACGAGGAGTTCCGGAATGGTCCGGAGGTTAAAGATTTATATATGGGAAGTCTTGTTTTGGTCGCCGGAAAAGTTTCGCGCATTATCGGTATTGTACCGGGAGTGCCGAAAGGGGTCCGGGGGTCCACCTGCCCCGGGGGGCCACATGGGCTGTAGGGGTGTGCGCCTTGGCCTATATGGGCCAAGGGCACCAGCCCCAAGAGGCCCATGCGCCAAGAGATAAGGGAAGGAAGAGTCCTAAAGGGGGAAGGCACCTCCTAGGTGCCTTGGGGAGGATGGACTCCTCCCTGGCCGCACCCTTCCTTGGAGGAAGGGCCAAGGCTGCGCCCCCCTCTCCCTTGGCCCTATATATAGTGGGGGAAGGGAGGGCAGCACCACCCTAAGCCCTGGCGCCTCCCTCTCCCTCCCATGACACATCTCCCTCCTCCCGCAGCGCTTGGCGAAGCCCTGTTGGAATCCCGCTACTTCCACCACCACGCCGTCGTGCTGCTGGATCTCCATCAACCTCTCCTTCCCCTTGCTGGATCAAGAAGGAGGAGACGTCGCTGCCCGTACGTGTGTTGAACGCGGAGGTGCCGTCCGTTCGGCGCTAGGATCATCGGTGATTTGGATCACGACGAGTACGACTCCATCCCCGTTCTTTGAACGCTTCCGCGCGCGATCTACAAAGGTATGTAGATGCATCCGATCACTCGTTGCTAGATGAACTCTAGATGGATCTTGGTGAAACCATAGGAAAATTTTTGTTTTCTGCAACGTTCCCCAACAGTGGCATCATGAGCTAGGTCTATGCGTAGTTCTCTTTGCACGAGTAGAACACAATTTGTTGTGGGTGTAGATGTTGTTAACTTTCTTGTCGCTACTAGTCTTATCTTGCTTCAGCGGTATTGTGGTATGAAGTGGCCCGGACCAACCTTACACGTACGCTTACGTGAGACGGTTCCACCGACTAACATGCACAAGTTGCATAAGGTGACTGGGGTGTCTGTCTCTCCCAACTTTAGTTGGAGCCGGATTCGAGGAAAAGGGTCCTTATGAAAGGGTAAATAGAAGTTGACCAAATACTTGTGCTTTCACGTAGGTAAGAAACGTTCTTGCTAGAACCCTTTGCAGCCACGTAAAACTTGCACAACAACCAATTTAGGAGGACGTCTAACTTGTTTTTTGCAGCAAGTGTTTTGTGATGTGATATGGCCAAAGTTGTGATGAATGATGAATGATATATATGTGATGTATGAGATGTTCATGCTAATTGTAATAGGAATCACGACTTGCATGTCGATGAGTATGACAACCGGCAGGAGCCATAGGAGTTGTCTTTATTTTTGTATGACCTGCGGTGTCATTGAGAAACGCCATGGTAAATTAACTTTACTTTATGCTAAAGCGTTAGCCATAGTAGTAGACGTAATAGTTGGCGAGCAACTTCATGGAGACACGATGATGGAGATCATGATGATGGAGATCATGGTGTCATGCCGGTGACAAGATGATCATGGAGCCCCAAGATGGAGATCAAAGGAGCTATGTGATATTGGCCATATCATGTCACGTTTATTATTTGATTGCATGTGATGTTTATCATGTTTTTGACATCTTAGTTGCTTAAACGAACGGTAGTAAATAAGATGATCCCTCATAATAATTTCAAGAAAGTGTTCCCCTAACTGTGCACCGTTGCGACAGTTGTTCGTTGTTTCGAAGCACCACGTGATGATCGGGTTGTGATAGATTCCAACGTTCACATACAACCGGGTGTAAGACAGATTTACATGCAGACTACTTAAGGTTGACTTGACGAGCCTAGCATGTATAGACATGGCCTCGGAACACAGAAGAGCCGAAAGGTCGCATGAGTCGTATAGAAGATACGATCAACATGAGATGTTCACCGATGATGACTAGTCCGTCTCACGTGATGATCGGACACGGCCTAGTTGACTCGGATCATGTTATACTTAGATGACTGAGGGATGTCTATCTGAGTGGGAGTTCATTGAATAATTTGATTAGATGAACTTAATTATCATGAACTTAGTCTAAAAATCTTTACAATATGTCTTGTAGATCAAATGGCCAACGTTGTCCTCAACTTCAACGCGTTCCTAGAGAAAACCAAGCTGAAAGACGATGGCAGCAACTATACGGACTGGGTCCGGAACCTGAGGATCATCCTCATAGCTGCCAAGAAAGATTATGTCCTACAAGCACCGCTAGGTGAAGCACCTGTTCTCCCTGCAGAACAAGACGTTATGAACGCTTGGCAGACACGTCCGATGATTACTCCCTCGTTCAGTGCGGCATGCTTTACAGCTTAGAGCCGGGGCTCCAAAAGCGTTTTGAGAGACACGGAGCATATGAGATGTTCGAAGAGCTGAAAATGGTTTTTCAAGCTCATGCCCGGGTCGAGAGATATGAAGTCTCCGACAAGTTCTTCAGCTGTAAGATGGAGGAAAATAGTTCTGAGAGAGATTAGCACATCTCAATATGTCTGGGTTACATAACCGCTTGTCTCAGCTGGGAGTTAATCTCCCGGATGATGCGGTCATTGACAGAATCCTCCAGTCGCTTCCACCAAGCTACAAGAGCTTTGTGATGAACTTCAACATGCAGGGGATGCAAAAGACCATTCCTGAGTTGTTCTCAATGCTGAAATCAGCGGAGGTAGAAGTCAAGAAGGAACATCAAGTGTTGATGGTCAATAAAACCACTAAGTTCAAGAAAGGCAAGGGTAAAAAGAACTTCAAGAAGGACGGCAAGGAGGTTGCCGCGCCCGCAAGCAAGCTGCCGGGAAGAAGCCAAAGAATGGACCCAAGCCCGAGACTGAGTGCTTTTATTGCAAGGGAAGCGGTCACTGGAAGCGGAACTGCCCTAAGTACTTAGCAGACAAGAAGGCCGGCAAAACAAAAGGTATATGTGATATACATGTAATTGATGTGTACCTTACTAGTACTCGTAGTAGCTCCTGGGTATTTGATACCGGTGCGGTTGCTCACATTTGTAACTCAAAGCAGGAGCTGCGGAATAAGCGGAGACTGGCGAAGGACAAGGTGACGATGCGCGTCGGGAATGGTTCCAAGGTCGATGTGATCGCCGTCGGCACGCTACCTCTACATTTACCTACGGGATTAGTTTTAAACCTCAATAATTGTTATTTAGTGCCACCTTTGAGCATGAACATTGTATCAGGATCTCGTTTAATTTGAGATGGCTACTCATTTAAATCCGAGAATAATGATTGTTCTATTTATATGAGAGATATGTTTTATGGTCATGCCCCGCTGGTGAATGGTTTATTCTTAATGAATCTCGAGCGTAATGTTACACATATTCATAGTGTGAATACCAAAAGATGTAAGGTTGATAATGATAGTCCCACATACTTGTGGCACTGCCGCCTTGGTCACATAGGTGTCAAACGCATGAAGAAGCTCCATAGATGGACTTTTAGAGTCTCTTGATTACGAATCATTTGACACGTGCGAACCATGCCTCATGGGTAAAATGACCAAGACTCCGTTCTCAGGAACAATGGAGCGAGCAAACCAACTTATTGGAAATCATACATACTGATGTGTGCGGTCCAATGAGTGTTGAGGCTCGCGGTGGCTATCGTTATGTTCTCACCCTCACTGATGACTTGAGTAGATATGGGTATGTCTACTTAATGAAACACAAGTCTGAGACCTTTGAAAAGTTCAAGGAATTTCAGAGTGAGGTTGAGAATCAACGTGACAGGAAAATCAAGTTCTTGCGATCAGATCGTGGGGGAGAATACTTGAGTCACGAATTTGGCACACACTTAAGAAAATGTGGAATAGTTTCACAACTCACGCCGCCTGGAACACCTCAGCGTAATGGTGTGTCCGAACGTCGTAATCGCACTCTATTAGATATGGTGCGATCTATGATGTCTCTTACCGATTTACCGCTATATTTTGGGGCTATGCTTTAGAGACTGCCGCATTCACTTTAAATAGGGCTCCGTCGAAATCCGTTGAGACGACACCGTATGAATTATGGTTTGGGAAGAAACCTAAGCTGTCGTTTCTAAAAGTTTGGGGATGCGATGCTTATGTCAAGAAACTTCAACCTGAAAAGCTCGAACCCAAGTCGGAAAAATGCGTCTTCATAGGATACCCTAAAGAAACTATTGGGTATACCTTCTACCTCAGATCCGAAGGCAAGATCTTTGTTGCCAAGAATGGATCCTTTCTAGAGAAGGAGTTTCTCTCGAAAGAAGTAAGTGGGAGGAAAGTAGAACTTGATGAAGTATTACCTCTTGAACCGGAAAATGGCGCAACTCAAGAAAATGTTCCTGAGGTGCCTGCACCGACTAGAGAGGAAGTTAATGATGATGATCATGAAACTTCAGATCAAGTTGCTACTGAACTTCGTAGGTCCACAAGGACACGTTCCGCACCAGAGTGGTACGGCAACCCTGTCTTGGAAATCATGTTGTTAGACAACGGTGAACCTTCGAACTATGAAGAAGCGATGGCGGGCCCGGATTCCGACAAATGGCTAGAAGCCATGAAATCCGAGATAGGATCCATGTATGAAAACGAAGTATGGACTTTGACTGACTTGCCCGTTGAGCGGCGAGCCATAGAAAATAAATGGATCTTTAAGAAGAAGACAGACGCGGATGGTAATGTGACCATCTATAAAGCTCGGCTTGTCGCTAAGGGTTATCGACAAGTTCAAGGGGTTGACTACGATGAGACTTTCTCACCGGTAGCGAAGCTAAAGTCCGTCCGAATCATGTTAGCAATTGCCGCATTCTATGATTATGAGATATGGCAAATGGACGTCAAAACGGCATTCCTTAATGGTTTCCTTAAGGAAGAATTGTATATGATGCAGCCGGAAGGTTTTGTCGATCCTAAGAATGCTGACAAGGTGTGCAAGCTCCAACGCTCGATTTATGGGCTGGTGCAAGCATCTCGGAGTTGGAACATTCGCTTTGATGAGATGATCAAAGCGTTTGGGTTTACGCAGACTTATGGAGAAGCCTGCGTTTACAAGAAAGTGAGTGGGAGCTCTGTAGCATTTCTCATATTATATGTAGATGACATACTTTTGATGGGAAATGATATAGAACTCTTGGACAGCATAAGGCCTACTTGAATAAGAGTTTTTCAATGAAGGACCTTGGAGAAGCTGCTTATATATTAGGCATCAAGATCTACAGAGATAGATCAAGACGCCTCATAGGTCTTTCACAAAGCACATACCTTGATAAGATATTGAAGAAGTTCAATATGGATCAATCTAAGAAGGGGTTCTTGCCTGTGTTACAAGGTATGAAATTGAGCTCAGCTCAATGTCCGACCACGGCAGAAGAAATAGAAGAGATGAGTGTCATCCCCTATGCCTCAGCCATAGGTTCTATTATGTATGCCATGCTGTGTACCAGACCTAATGTAAACCTTGCCGTAAGTTTGGTAGGAAGGTACCAAAGTAATCCCGGCAAGGAACACTGGACAGCGGTCAAGAATATCCTGAAGTACCTGAAAAGGACTAAGGAAATGTTTCTCGTTTATGGAGGTGACGAAGAGCTCGTCGTAAAGGGTTACGTCGACGCTAGCTTCGACACAGATCTGGATGACTCTAAGTCACAAACCGGATACGTGTATATTTTGAATGGTGGGGCAGTAAGCTGGTGCAGTTGCAAGCAGAGCGTCGTGGCGGGATCTACATGTGAAGCGGAGTACATGGCAGCCTCGGAGGCAGCGCATGAAGCAATTTGGGTGAAGGAGTTCATCACCGACCTAGGAGTCATACCCAATGCGTCGGGGCCAATCAAACTCTTCTGTGACAACACTGGAGCTATTGCACTTGCCAAGGAGCCCAGGTTTCACAAGAAGACCAGGCACATCAAGCGTCGCTTCAACTCCATTCGTGAAAATGTTCAAGATGGAGACATAGATATTTGTAAAGTACATACGGACCTGAATGTAGAGATCCGTTGACTAAACCTCTCCCTAGAGCAAAACATGATCAACACCAGAATTCCATGGGTGTTCGATTCATCACAATGTAACTAGATTATTGACTCTAGTGCAAGTGGGAGACTGTTGGAAATATGCCCTAGAGGCAATAATAAAATGATTATTATTATATTTCCTTGTTCATGATAATTGTCTTTATTCATGCTATAATTGTGTTATCCGGAAATCGTAATACATGTGTGAATAATAGACACCAACATGTCCCTAGTAAGCCTCTAGTTGACTAGCTCGTTGATCAACAGATAGTCATGGTTTCCTGACTATGGACATTGGATGTCATTGATAACGAGATCACATCATTAGGAGAATGATGTGATGGACAAGACCCAATCCTAAACATAGCACAAGATCGTATAGTTCGTTTGCTAGAGTTTTCCAATGTCAAGTATCTTTTCCTTAGACCATGAGATCGTGTAACTCCCGGACACCGTAGGAGTGCTTTGAGTGTACCAAACGTCACAACATAACTGGGTAACTATAAAGGTATACTACGGGTATCTCCGAAAGTGTCTGTTGGGTTGACATCACTCCGTATGACGGAGAGGTATCTCTGGGCCCACTCGGTAATGCATCATCACAATGAGCTCAAAGTGACCAAGTGTCTGGTCACAGGATCATGCATTACGGTACGAGTAAAGTGACTTGCCGGTAACGAGATTGAACGAGGTATTGGGATACCGACGATCGAATCTCAGGCAAGTAACGTGCCGATTGACAAAGGGAATTGTATACGGGGTTGCTGAATCCTCGACATCGTGGTTCATCCGATGAGATCATCGAGGAGCATGTGGGAGCCAACATGGGTATCCAGATCCCGCTGTTGGTTATTGACCGGAGAGCCATCTCGGTCATGTCTACATGTCTCCCGAACCCGTAGGGTCTACACACTTAAGGTTCGGTGACGCTAGGGTTGTAGGATATGTATATGCAGTAACCCGAATAAGTTGTTCGGAGTCCCAGATGAGATCCCGGACGTCACGAGGAGTTCCGGAATGGTCCGGAGGTAAAGGATTATATATAGGAAATGGGGACCCTATATATAGAGGGGGGAGGGAGGGCAGTCGGACCCTTACCCCTGGCGCCTCCCTCTCCCCTCCAACACCTCCTCCTCCTCCATAGAGCTCGGCGAAGCCCTGTCGGAGTACTGCTTCTCCACCACCACCACGCCGTCGTGCTGCTGTCATCTTCCTCACCTCTCCTTCCCCTTGCTGGATCAAGAAGGAGGAACGTCACGCTGACCGTACGTGTGTTGAACGCGGAGGTGCCGTCCGTTCGGCGCTAGGATCTCCGGTGATTTGGATCACGTCGAGTACGACTCCCTCATCCCCGTTCTTTGAACGCTTCCGCTCGCGATCTACAAAGGTATGTAGATGCATCCAATCACTCGTTGCTTAGATGAACTCATAGATGGATCTTGGTGAAACCGTAGGAATTTTTTGTTTTCTGCAACGTTCCCCAACACTATGGAGATGCCCATCAATAGATATCAATGTGAGTGAGTAGGGATTGCCATGCAAAGGATGCACTAGAGCTATAAATGTATGAAAGCTCAACAAAAGAAACTAGTGGGTGTTCACTAAGACCTAGGGCATTTGAGGAAGCCCATCATTGGAATATACAAGCCAAGTTCTATAATGAAAGATTCCCACTAGTATATGAAAGTGACAACATAGGAGACTCTCTATCATGAAGATCATGGTGCTACTTTTTGCAAGAGTGTGGTAAAAGGATAGTAGCATTGTCCCTTCTCTCTTTTTCTCTCATCATTTTTTTATCCGGAGTCTCATCCCGACTTGTGGGGGAATCATAGTCTCCATCATCCTTTACTCACTTGGGACAATGCTCTAATAATGATGATCATCACACTTTATTTACTTACAACTCAAGAATTACAACTCGATACTTAGAACAAAATATGACTCTATATGAATGCCTTCGGCGGTGTACCGGGATGTGCAATGACTCATGAGTGACATGTATGAAAGAATTATGAACGGTGGCTTTGCCACAAATACGATGTCAACTACATGATCATGCAAAGCAATATGACAATGATGGAGCGTGTCATAATAAACAGAACGGTGGAAAGTTGCATGGCAATATATCTCGGAATGGCTATGGAAATGCCATAATAGGTAGGTATGGTGGTTGTTTTGAGGAAGGTAAATGGTGGGTTTATGGTACCAGCGAAAGTTGCGCGGTACTAGAGAGGCTAGCAATGGTGGAAGGGTGAGAGTGCGTATAATCCATGGACTCAGCATTAGTCATAAAGAACTCATATACTTATTGCAAAAATCCATTAGTTATCAAAACAAAGTACTATGCGCATGCTCCTAGGGGATAGATTGGTAGGAAAAGACCATCGCTCATCCCCGACCGCCACTCATAAGGAAGACAATCAATAAATAAATCATGCTCCGACTTCATCACATAACGGTTGACCATACGTGCATGCTACGGGAATCACAAACTTTAACACAAGTATATCTCAAATTCACAACTACTCACTAGAATGACTCTAATATTACCATCCTCATATCTCAAAACAATCATAAGGAATCAAACTTCTCATAGTATTCAATGCACTTTATATGAAAGTTTTTATTATATCCCTCTTGGATGCCCATCATATTAGGACTAAATTCATAACCAAAGCAAATTACCATGATGTTTAGGACTCTCAAAATAATATAAGTGACGCATGAGAGTTCATCTATTTCTATAAAATAAAACCACCACCATGCTCTAAAAAGAATATAAGTGAAGCACTAGAGCAAATGACAAACTACTCCAAAAGATATAAGTGAAGATCAATGAGTAGTCGAATAATTATGCAACTTGTTGGGGATCGTAGCAGAAATTTAAAAAATTTCTACGCATCACCGAGATCAATCTATGGAGTAATCTAGCAACTAGGGGAAGGAGAGTGCATCTACATACCCTTGTAGATCGCTAAGCGGAAGCGTTCAAGTGAACGGGGTTGATGGAGTCGTACTCGTCGTGATCCAAATCACCGATGATCCTAGCGCCGAACGGACGGCACCTCCGCGTTCAACACACGTACGGAATGGAGACGTCTCCCACGCCTTGATCCAGCAAGGAGGAGGGAGAGGTTGAGGAAGAGAGTCCAACAGCAGCACGACGGCGTGGTGGTGATGGAGTGGGAGTTCTTCGGCAGGGCTTCGCCAAGCTCACGCGGAGGAGGAACATTTTCCAGACCTCCATACCCCTCCGGAACGTTCCGGAAGCTTCCCGGTACAATACCGGAAAAAACGAACTTTTCCCGGAACCCGAACAAGAACTTTCCATATATAAATCTTTACCTCCAGACCATTCCGGAACTCCTCATGACGTCCGAGATCTCATCCGGGACTCCGAACAACATTCGTAATCACATACAAGTCTTCCTAATAACCCTAGCGTCATCGAACCTTAAGTGTGTAGACCCTACGGGTTCGGGAACCATGCAGACATGACCGAGACAACTCTCCGGCCAATAACCAACAGCGGGATCTGGATACCCATGTTGGCTCCCACATGTTCCACGATGATCTCATCGGATGAACCACGATGTCGAGGATTCAATCAATCCCGTATTCAATTCCCTTTGTCCAGCGGTATGTACTTGCCCGAGATTCGATCGTCGGTATCCCGATACCTTGTTCAATCTCGTTACCGGCAAGTCTCTTTACTCGTTTCGTAACACATCATCCCGTGATCAACTCCTTGATCACATTGTGCACATTATGATGATGTCCTACCGAGTGGGCCCAGAGATACCTCTCCGTTTACACGGAGTGACAAATCCCAGTCTCGATTCGTGCCAACCCAACAGACACTTTCGGAGATACCTGTAGTGTACCCTTATAGCCACCCAGTTACTTGTGACATTTGGCACACCCAAAGCACTCCTACGGTATCCGGGAGTTGCACAATCTCATGGTCTAAGGAAATGATACTTGACATTAGAAAAGCTTTAGCATACGAACTACATGATCTTGTGCTAGGCTTAGGATTGGGTCTTGTCCATCACATCATTCTCCTAATGATGTGATCCCGTTATCAACGACATCCAATGTCCATGGTCAGGAAACCGTAACCATCTATTGATCAACGAGCTAGTCAACTAGAGGCTTACTAGGGACATCGTGTTGTCTATGTATCCACACATGTATCTGAGTTTCCTATCAATACAAGTCTAGCATGGATAATAAACGATTATCATGAACAAGGAAATATAATAATAACTAATTTATTATTGCCTCTAGGGCATATTTCCAACAGTCTCCCACTTGCACTAGAGTCAATAATCTAGTTCACATCGCATGATTAAACTAGTTCACATCGCCATGTGATTAACACTCACAGGTCACATCGCCATGTGACCAACATCCAAAGAGTTTACTAGACTCAATAATCTAGTTCACATCACTATGTGATTAACACTCAATGAGTTCTAGGTTTGATCATGTTATGCTTGTGAGAGAGGTTGTAGTCAACGGGTCTGCAATATTCAGATCCCTATGTATTTCGCAAAACTTTATGTCATATCGTAGATGCTGCTACCACGTTCCACTTGGAGCTATTCCAAATTGTTGCTCCATTATACGTATCCGGTATCTCTACTCAGAGCTATCCGGATAGGTGTTAAGCTTGCATCGACGTAACTCTTTACGTCGAACTCTTTATCACCTCCATAACCGAGAAACATTTCCTTATTCCTCTAAGGATAATTTTGACCGCTATCTGGTGATCCTACTCCTAGATCACCTTTGTACCCTCTTGCCAGACATGTGGCAAGGCACACATCAGGTGCGGTACTTCAGCATGGCATACCGTATAGAGCCTATGACAAAAGCATAGGGGACGACCTTCGTCCTTCCTCTTTCTTCTGCCGTGGTCAATCTTTGAGTCTTACTCAACTTCACACCTTACAACTCAGGTAAGAACCCCTTCTTTGACTGATCTATTTTGAACTCCTTCAAAAACATGTCAAGGTGTGCGTTCTTTGAAAGTATCATCAGGCGTCTTGATCTATCTTCTATAGAGGCTTGATGCCCAATATTGTAAGCAGCTTTATCTAGGTCTTCCTTTGAAAAACACTCTTCAAACAACCGTTTATGCTTTCCAGAATTCTACATTATTTCGATCACAATATGTCATCCACATATACTTATCAGAAATGTTGTAGTGCTCCCACTCACTTTCTTGTAAATACAAGTTTCTCGTAAACATTGTATAAACCTAAAAGCTTTGATCACTCTATCAAAGCATATATTCCGATTCTGAGATGCTTGCTCTAGTCCATAGAAGGATTGCTGGAACCAACATACCTTTTAGCATCCTTAGGATCGACAAAACCTTTTATTGTATCACATACAACTTTTCTTATGAAAACTGGTAAGAACTTGTTTTGACATCCATCTGTAGATTTCATAATCAAAAAATACAGCTAATGCTAACATGATTCCGACGGACTTAAGCATCGCTACGGGTGAGAAATTCTCATCGTAGTCAACTCCTTGAACTTGTGAAAAGATTCTTTCCCACAAGTCGAGCTTCATAGACGGTACCGTCCACGTCCGTCTTCTTCTTAAAGATCCATTTATCTCAATGGCTTCCCGATCATCGGGCAAGTCCACCAAAGTCCATACTTTGTTCTAATATATGGATCCTATCTCGGATTTCATGGCTTCTAACCATTTGTCAGAATACGGGCCCACCATCGCTTCTCCATAGTTCGTAGGTTTATTGTGTCTAACAACATGATATCTAAGAAAGGATTACCGTACCACTTAGGAGTAGTACATATCCTTGTCGACCTACAGGTTCGATAGCAACTTGATCCGAAGCTTTATGATCACTATCATTAACTTCCTATTCAACAGACGTAGGCGCCACAGAAAAACATCTTTCTGTGTTGCATCACTCTCTGGTTGAAGTAAAGGTTCGACAACCTCATCAAGTTCTATCTTCCTGCCACTCAATTCTTTCGAGAGAAACTCCTTCTCGAGAAAGGACCCGTTCTTAGCGACAAACAATTTGCCCTCGGATCTGAGATAGAAGGTATACCCAACTGTCACCCTTGGGTATCCTATGAAGATGTGTTTGTCCGCTTTGGGTTCGAGCTTCTCCGGCTGAAACCCTAAGCATCGCATCCCCAAACATTAAGAAACGACAACTTTGGTTTCTTGCCAAACCAATGTTCATATGACGTCGTCTCAACGGACTTAGATGGTGTCCTATCCAAACATTAAGGACTCAGATTCCTTAATCAAGTATCCATGGTATCGATGGAAGTCTCTCCATTCTTTTCTTTCAATGTTCGAATCCGGTGATTCTCATGAAGATTCTAACAGAGCTTCAAGTTCGTCACCCTTTACTCATTTTTTCTTCTCTGGTGGTTTAAATTCAAGCGTTATTGATCATATCTTTCTCCTCGTTTCAAATACCCTATCATGCCGGTGCTCCTCATATTCATTCACTTCTCGCTATTCTATTGTTACGGAGTGCTCAAGATATCTCAAAAGATTCGTGTTTCCACTCTGCTTTCGTAATCCTTTCAAGCTCTTTCGAGATTGTTATCTCATTCTAGCCATTTAATTCAACCGGTGCAACCTCTCTTTTAAATCATTTCAACGGTGTTTCTCTTGAGTGGGCCCTAACCCACAGGTCTTTTCCCAGGATCTTACCTGACTCTTCTTATTCTTTCGGAGCTATCATAAATTATTTTCGAAGTTTGACGTAAGAATGAATTATCATCGGTCTTATGTTTTCTCCAAGATCTTTCAAATTCTTTTCATCGTTGGCTCAACCTTTTCCATTCTTCATTCCGGTGTGCCTCAATAATTCTTGGTGGTGTTTTCTCATCGTCATTTGAAGACGGAAGAAGAGTTTTTCCTCCATATCTTACTTCATTCTCTTCAAGATTACTGGCTCTAGTTGTTGCCATCCTCTCATAATTATTTTCGATTGTGAGTTTTCTTTTCACCCATCCGGAGTAATTCAGGAGTCTTTTCAGTTTGATTATCCGGAGCCCATCATCTAAGATTTATTCATTCCAGCTTTCAGCTCTCATACTCTAAATCTTACCGGTGCTTCGTTCAAGTGATCTCTAATCGGCTCGTGATCTCTTCGTTCTCATGTATCTAAATCCTCTCAAGCATCTTCGTTCATTTTATAATTCTTCCCAGCGATTTGTGCCTTTTTCCAATTCCATTTTAAAATTCTTACCGGTGATTAACCCCTTTTACTTCGTTCGTTTTCAATTCTTACCGGTGGCTCGCTCAAGATTTCTATTCCTTTGTTATTGTATTGATTCAGTCGTTATTTCTATCCTACCGGTGTTTCGTTCAATATTTTCCCAAGTTGGCGCTATATCTATCTTAATCCTTTCTACGAGAATAAGTAGTGTGCCAAATCCATTGATTGTCATCAATTTAATTGGTGAAGGATATGCTTAACATAATTCTTATTCTTGTCCCATCCAAGTGATTAATTCTTTTTTCCGGAGTGGTTCATCATATCATATTCTCAGTTCGAGATGCTTTATCTTTTCTTTCCCGGAGTTCCAAGCTCTATTTATCATGAAGATCCATCTAAATCATTACAAGGATTCAACTCGTGTTTTCAACTTCTCTTTCCTTTCATTTTACCATTCTTTTGTTTACCGGAGTTCTTCATGGAGGTTCTACAGGATGGTCCATAAAGGATTTAATCCTTTCTCGAAGTGTTCATCAAGATTCTTTTAGAGGAGCTCAAGCTTTCTTCTTCTCGCGATCCGGAGTGCAATTCCTTCTTCCGTATCATTGGAGGTGGTATTATGTCATTCTTGATAATTTGACTTCATGCTTCATGATTCACATATTGTTAAGAATGAGGTATTTTAAATCCATCAATCTCTTCATTGGAGTTATATTGAGTTATGTTACACCTAAAGTTTTCCCTAAGGATTGTTGCTATCTATGGTGCTCATAAATGACCCAAGTTATTCACCTATCCTCCCGGTGAAATAAGTTTCTCGTCTCCTTGTTCTTATCAATCCAATATATCGTTTTCGTTAGTGGCGGAATTTCACCTCATAGTTTTGAGATATTCTCCATAAGCCCACTACAACCTTGTTCTTTTCATTGTTGGTTTTCCAACAACTCCATTCGACCCTCCTCCTAAGGATGCCCTCTCAAGCTCTTTTGTGGCAGAAACTGGTATTTTCTTCTCCATTCTTTTCTTTCAATTATCTATCTTCTATTTCTTTCTTCCGGAGGCATGTGATGTTGCTCTCTTCAACCCATCTTCTTGTTTTGTCAGGATCGTGTTCTTTTCTTGGTTTATCCATTTAACCGGAGTATTGTGCCCCTTTGCTCAAGTTCCTTTTGCCGTATCAAGCTTTGCATCTCTTTTCAACCGGAGTGCTTTTAACCTTCTTCTTCCTCGTTCCTCTTTCCTAACGGAGTGCTTTATACTTCGTTCATCTCTGTTGTATTTTTTTCTCGAGTGGCTTAACCTTTCAAGGTTCGTGGTTTCACTCGTTTGTCAAAGTAGCAACTTAGTTTTACCTCTTCAATTTCTCTTCTGTTGTCCCTCCGGTGCAATTCTAGATCTCGGGACGAGATCCTCTCGTAGTGGTGGAGTGTTGTAACGCCCCGAGACCGATGTGCCAGGTGTCCTCTAGTTATTCGTTGTTGTTGCCTTGTCATTGCTTGCGTGTCATGCATTGCATATCATGTCATCATGTGCATTTCATTTGCATACATGTTCCTCTCATGCATTCGAGCTTTTTCCCCATTGTCCGTTGTGCATTCCGGCGCTCCTATCTCCTCCGGTGGTCATTTCTACCTTCTTTTCATGTGTGGGGGTTAAAAATTTCCGGATTGGACCGATACTTGCCAAGCGGCCTTGGTTTACTACCGGTAGACCGCCTGTCAAGTTTCGTATCATTTGGACTTCGTTTGATACTCCAACGGTGAACCGAGGGACCGAGAAGGCCTCGTGTGTGTTGCAGACCAACACCCCCCCAAAGTGGCCCAAAACCCACTTAAACCTCCTCCATCATCTCGGTCCTTCGATCACGATCGCGTGGCCGAAAACCGCACCTCATTTGGACTCTCCTAGCTCCCTCTACCTATATATATGTGCAACCCTTCCAAATTCGCGGACGAAACCCTAGTCTTCTTCATCCTCGCGCCACCGGACACTTTTCTTCCACACCGGACATGTCCGCTGCGCCCTCCACCTCACTCCGGCAAATCCCGTCGTGCCACGTCACCCCGCCGCCGCCGCGAGCCAACCATCTCGCGCCATGTGTCGCCGCCTCTCTCCTCCCCACCGCGCCAGCCCGCGGAGCCCAGATCGGGCCCGCGCGAGCCCGGTCGCCGCCACCGCACGCCCACGGGCGCGTGCCCGCACCGCGGCTCGTCGCCCTTCGCCGGAGTATGCGCCGGCCACCGCGCGCCTTTGCCGCCGGCAGCCACGCGCCACCGCCCGTCGTCGCTTGCCGCCGCCACTCCTCGCCGCCGGCCGCCTCGTTCGCCGGCGCCGCCATCTCCGCCGCCTCGCTCGCGCCGCCGCCGAGCTCCCTCGCCGCCGCCTCTCGCCGGCAACCGCGCCTCCGGGCCGGCCCCGACCTCCTCGCACCGCCTCGCGCCCTCCTCCGTCCTCTCCGGTCATCGCCGGAGTCACGAGCTCGCCGAAGAGATCTGCCGCCCGGATCTGGTGAGGCTGGACCAGATCCACCAACGCATCGAACCAAACAGCCTCCCCGCGTCCTGATCCGCTCTGTCCCGGATCCCTCCGTCCCGCGTTGACTTTCGCGGAGGTAAAACTTCACGAAGTCCCCGAGATTTCCAGTTTCAAATGCCCTTGTTCATCATGTCGTAACTCCGCATCCGTAGCTCCGTTTTGGGCATATAGCATACCAAAATGTTTGTCTCAGAGAGTACATCATTTCATCTCATTGCATCATTTTCATTTGAGCTCATATTGATGCCCGAAATGCTGTTGGAAGTGTGCTATTTGAGTTAATTGTCAGATCTGCTACTCCAAATAGCTATTTGTCATTTTTGCCATGTTTAATGTGTGCATGATATGCCCCTGAGCTCTACATGAGTTTTGTTATATGTTTTGCCATATATCAAGAGGTGCAACCCATGTATTTTTGTGATGTGTGTGGTGACTATCACAAGCTTGCAAAGAGGTGCATTTGTTAATGCTGATTTCAGGGACTTAGCAATTCCACTAAGTCCTTGGTCTATTTATCTCATTATGCCATATGTTCACGTTGTTTCCTAGTGATCCGTGCCTCTTTTGAGGATGATCAGTAAGGATGTTTTGTTAATCTTGTAGTGCTCTATCCATCCATGTCTTTGTTTGCAATTATGGAGCACCCTAGATTGAGTCAATCGAGCTCTACTTTTGCTATTTCGTGAATCTGGGCAGATTGTCTACTTGTTAGCGATTTTGCCGAGGATGTTGTAGTTGATCCGTGCATGCTATGTTGTTGCTCTTGCCATGTCTAGCTTGTATAATGTGTATTCTTGATGGATGTATGCTTAGATTGTCATGCCTTGCTCTGTAGTGAGTGCATCGAGCTCGTGAACATGCCTACTCGCTATCTGATTTGCATGCTCCAGTTTTTCGCTAAGTCTGTAACCTGATTATGTTTTTGCCATGTTCACATGCTTGCAATTGTATTTTCTGATCCCTTTTGGCTCAAGGTCACTAAGGGACTTTTGTTAAGCTCTTTGAGTAGCTTCATGCCATGCCTTGCTTTGCCATGTTAAGTTCCTGTAGCATATAGTTTTCTTGCTTCAAAGTGTGCTACCTGATCTGAAATTCCAGGCTTGTGTTAATTTCACCAAGTCTGAAACTTGTTTATCATTTGCACTTTCGCCATGCTTGTTTGAACCTGTTAATGGATGAATTGGCCGTAGATCAGTGTTCATCTTTTGTCAAGCATCATGAGTGGATCCCTTCCATATATTTTGTTGCCATGTTTGAGTGCTGTAACATGTTTTTCTTGTTGCATTTAGGTGGCTACTTGCTGTTTATCGCAGACCGGTGCCATATTTGTTTTGCTCGCCATTTCCAAACCGTAACTCCGATTCCAGCGTTCTTTATATCGTTTTCAAGCGATTTCATCTCACCTTTCCAGTGGAACACTTGGATTTCCAAGTTGAGGCCAGGTTCATTCATTCCCTTGCAAATCATGCATATGCATCGCATACCGCATCCCGCATATCATACCATGTTCATGTGTTGGTTGTTTACTATGTTGTGTGCTTCTTTCCGGTGTTTGCTTCTTCGGGTTGGTTCCGGTAACGTCGTGTTGTGAGGATTCGTTCGACTTCGTCTGTTTGTCTTCCTCATGGACTCGTTCTTCTTCCTTGCGGGATTTCAGGCAAGATGACCATACCCTCGAAATCACTTCTATCTTTGCTTGCTAGTTGCTTGCTCTTTTGCTATGCCTATGCTGCGATACCTACCACTTTCTTATCATGCCTCCCATATTGTTGAACCAAGCCTCTAACCCACCTTGTCCTAGCAAATCGTTGATTGGCTATGTTACCGCTTTGCTCAACCCCTCTTATAGCGTTGTTAGTTGCAGGTGAAGATTGAAGTTTGTTCCTTGTTGGAACATGGAGATGTTGTTCCTTGTTGGAACATGTTTATTTGTTGGGATATCACAATATATCTTATTTAATTAATGCATCTATATACTTGGTAAAGGGTGGAAGGCTCGGCCTTATGCCTGGTGTTTTGTTCCACTCTTGCCGCCCTAGTTTCCGTCATATCGGTGTTATGTTCCCGGATTTTGCGTTCCTTACGCGGTTGGGTTATAATGGGAACCCCTTGACAGTTCGCCTTGAATAAAACTCCTCCAGCAAGGCCCAACCTTGGTTTTACCATTTGCCACCTAGCCTTTTTATTTCCCTTGAGTCGGCCAGCCCAAGGGTCATCTTTATTAAACCCCCCGGGCCAGTGCTCCTCTGAGTGTTGGTCCAACCCAGAGCACCGTGTGGGGCCGTCCCTTGGCAACTTGGGTTACATTGGCTCCCATACACTTAGCTTATCCGGTGTGCCCTGAGAACGAGATATGTGCAGCTCCTATCGGGATTTGTCGGCACAGCGGGTGGTCTTGCTGAACTTGTTTTACCATTGTCGAGGATGTCTTGTAACCGGGATTCCGATTCTGATCGGGTCTTCCCGCTAGAAGGAATATCCTTCGTTGACCGTGAGAGCTTGTGATGGGCTAAGTTGGGACACCCCTGCAGGGATTTGAACTTTCGAAAGCCGTGCCCGCGGTTATGGGCAGATGGGAATTTGTTAATGTCCGGTTGTAGAGAACCTGAAGTTGACCTTAATTAAAATACATCAACCGCGTGTGTTACCGTGATGGTCTCTTTCCGGCGGAGTCCGGGAAGTGAACACGGTGTTGGAGTTATGCTTGACGTAGGTTGTTTTAGGATCACTTCTTGATCATACTTTTATAGACCGTGCTTTGCCTTCTCTTCTCGCTCTCATTTGCGTATGTTAGCCACCATATATGCTAGTCGCTTGCTGTAGCTCCACCTCATACCTTTACCTTACCTATAAGCTTGAATAGTCTTGATCGCGAGGGTGTGAGATTGCTGAGTCCCCGTGGCTCATAGATACTTCCAAACCAGCTTGCAGGTGCCGATGAGTCTGTGCATATGACGCAACCAAGCTCAGGAGGAGCTCGATGAAGATCTTGCCCTTTGTGTTGTTCCATTCTAGTTGATCAGTAGTGGAGCCCACTTGGGGTCGATCGGGGATCTGTGTAGCTTTTGGGGTAGTCTTCTTTTATTTTGGTTCCGTAGGCGGACCTTGATTGTATCTGGATGATGTAATGCTTTATTCATGTAATTGTGTGAAGTGGCGATTGTAAGCCAACTATGTATCTCTTTCCCTTATGTATTACATGGGTTGTGTGAAGATTACCTCACTTGTGACATTGCTTTCAATGCGGTTATGCCTCTAAGTCGTGCTTCGACACGTGGGAGATATAGCCGCATCGAGGGCGTTACACACACGCATCAGCATGCATGATTTCCAACAAGTAACTTGCCCGTTTCATTGTACCTGAAACGGGGTCTTAGTCATCCTGCCCATGAGGCATGGCTCGCATGTGTCAAGCGATTCAAAATCAAGTGACTCCAAACATCCATCGATATGGAGTTTCTTCATGCATCTTACGCCAATATGACCTAAGTGGCAGTGCCACAACAAAGTGGTATTATCATTATTAACTCTACATCTTTTGGCGTGAACATGTGTATTACCACGACCGAGATTCAATGAACCAATCACATAGGGTGCATGACCATGAAAGGTATTATTCATGTAAACAGAATAACCATTATTCTCTAACTTAAATGAATAACCATATTGCAATGAACATGATCTAATCATATTCATGCTCAACGTAGACACCTGATAACATTTATCTAGGTTCAATACTAATCCCAAAAGCAGACGTAGCGTGCGATGGTGATCTCATCAACTTTGGAAACACTTCCAACACACATCGTCACCTCGCCCTTAGCCAGTCTCTATTTAGTTCGTAGCTTTTGCTTCAAGTCACCAATAATAGCAACTGAACCGGTATCCAATACCCAGGTACTACCAGGAGTACTAGTGAGGTACACATTAATAACACGCATATACTTTGAAGTTGCCAGCCTTCTTATCTACCATGCATTTGGGGTAATTCCGCTACCAGTGACCGTTCCCCTTACAATAGAAGCACTTAGTCTCGGGTTTGGGTTCAACCTTGGGTTCCTTCACTGGAGCGGCAACTGGTTTGCCATCCATGAAGTTTCCCTTCTAGCCCTTGCCCCTCTTGAAACCAGTGGTCTTGTTAAACCGACAACACTTGATGCTCCTTCTTGATTTCTACCTTTTGTGGTCTGAAGCACCGCGAACAG